>NC_054497.1:8773783-9073783 GCF_017639515.1 Carcharodon carcharias | reverse complement strand
CCCACCAGTACTGTGCCCTAGTGTTATACAGTGTCAGACCCTTCCCCACCAGTACTGTACCCCAGTGTTTTGCAGTGCCAGACCTGTCCCCGCCGGTACTCTACCCCAGTGTTATACAGTGACAGACCTATCCCTACTGTCCTGTCTCCCAGAGTTATACTGTGACAGACCTGTCAGCAGCGGTACTGTACCACAGTGTTATGCAGTGACACACCTGTCCCCAACAGCACTGTACCCCAGTGTTATACACCGACAGACCCGTCCCCACCAGTGCTGTACCCGAGTTTAACACACTGACAGACCTGTCACCACCAGTACTGTGCCCCAGTGTTTTGCAGTGCCATACCTGTTCCCACCAGTACTGTACTCCACAGGTTTACAGTGACAGACCTGTCACCACCAGTATCGTGCCCCGTTTTATGCAATGACAGACCTGTCCACACTGATCTGTACCCCAGTGTTATACAGTGACAAACCTGTTCCCACTAGTACTGTACCCCAGTGTTATCCAGTGACAGATCTGTCCCCACCAGTACTGTACCCGTGTTATACAGTGACAGACCTGCCCCCACCAGCACTGTACCCCAGTGTTATACAGTGACAGACCTGCCCCAACCAGCACTGTACCCCAGTGTAATACAGTCACCAACCTCTTCACACTAATTCTGAAAACCTGTGTTATACAGGGATAGACCTGTCCCAACCAGCACAGTACGTCGGTTTTACACAGTGACAAACCTGTCACCACCAGTACTGTACCCGTGTTATACAGGGACAGACCTGTCCCGACCAGCACAGTACCCCAGTTTTACAGAGATAGACCTGTCACCACCAGTACTCTACCCTAGTGTTTTGCAGTGACAGACCTGTCCCCATCGTATTGTACCACAGTGCTTTACAGTCACAGACCTGTTCCCACCAGTACTGTACACCACAGTTTTACAGTGACAGACCAGTCACCACCAGTATTGTGCCCAGTTTTATGCAATGACAGACCTGTCCCCACTGATCTGTACCCCAGTGTTATACAGGGACAGACCCGTTCCCACCAGTACTGTACCCGTGTTATAGTGTCAGACCTTTCCTCACCAGTACTGTACCCGTGTTATACAGTGACAGACCTGTCCCCACCAGTACTGTACCCCAGTGTTATAGTGTCAGACCTGTCCCCACCAGTACTGTACCCGTGTTATACAGTGACAGACCTGTCCTCACCAGTACTGTACCCCAGTGTTATACAGTGACAGACCTGTCCCCACCAGTACTGTACCCCAGTGTTATAGTGTCAGACCTGTCCCCACCAGTACTGTACCCCAGTGATATACAGTGACAGACCCTTCCTCACCAGTACTGTACCCCAATGTTATACAGTGACAGACCTGTCCCCACCAGTAGTGTACCCCAGTGTTATAGTGACAGACCTGTCCCCACCAGTACTATGCCTCAGTGTTATGCAGTGACAGATCTGTCCCCACCAGTACTGTACTCCAGTGTTATACACTGACAGACCTGTCCCCATCAGTATTGTACCCCAGTTTTACAGTGACAGACGTGTCACCACCAGTACTGTACCCCAGTGTTTTACAGTGCCAGACCTGTCCCCACCAGTACTCTACCCCAGTGTTATACAGTGACAGACCTGTCCCTACTGTACTGTCTCCCAGAGTTATATTGTGACAGACCTGTCCCCACCGGCACTGTACCCCAGTGTTATAAACTGACAGACCCGTCCCCACCAGTGCTGTACCCCAGTTTTACACACTGACAGACCTGTCACCACCAGTACTGTGCCCCAATCTTTTGCAGTACCAAACCTGTCCCCACCAGTACTCTACCCCAGTGTTTTGCAGTGCCAGACCTGTCCCCACCAGTACTCTACCCGTGTTTTGCAGTGACAAACCTGTCCCCATCATATTGTACCACAGTGCTTTATATTCACAGACCTGTTCCCACCAGTACTGTACCCGTGTTATACAGTGACAGACCCATACCCACCAGTACTGTACCCCAGTGTTATACACTGACAGACCCGTCCCCACCAGTATTGTATCCCAGTGTTATACAGTGAAAGACGTGTCTGCAGCAGTACTGTAGCCCAGTGTTATAGTGACAGACCCGTCCCCACCAGTACTGTGCCCCAGTGTTATACACTGCCAGACCTGTCCCCACCAGTACTGTACCACAGTGTAATGCAGTTACAGACCTATCCCCACCAGTACTGTACACCAGTGTTGTACAAGGACATGCCTGTCCCCACCAGTACTGCACCCCAGTGTAATGCAGTTACAGACCTGTCCCCACCAGTACTGCACCCCAGTGTAATGCAGTTACAGACCTGTCCCCACCTGCACTGTGCCCCAGTGTTACACAGTAACAGACCTGTCCCCACCTGCACTCTACTCTAGTGGTATGCAGTGACAGAGCTGTACCCACTGTACTGTACCCCAGTGTGATACAGTCACAAACCTCTCCCCACAAGTACTGTACCCCAGTGTTATACAGTGACTGACCTGTCCCAACCTTTACTGTACCCGTTTTTTTCAGTGACAGACCTGTCCTCACCAGTACTGTATCCCAGTGTTATACAGTGTCAGACCTGTCCTCACCAGTACTGTACACCAGTGTCATATTGTGACAGACATGCTGCCTCCATTACTGTGCCCCAATGTTATGCAGTGACAGACCTGTCTCCACCAGCACTGTACCCAAGTGCTATAATGTGACAGCCCTGTCTCTACTAGTAATATATCCCGGTGTTATACAAGGAATACCTGTCCCCACCAGCACTGTGCCCCAGTGTTATACAGTGACAGACCTGTCACCACCAGTACTATACACCAATGTTATAAATTGACCGACCTCTCCCCACCAGTATCATACCCTAGTGTTATGCAGTGATAGACCTGTCCCCACTGTTTTCTCCCTCAGTTTTTGACAGTGACAGGCCTGTTCCCACCAGTACTGTACTCCAGTGTTATAGAGGGTCAGACCTGGCCCCACCAGTACTGTACCCCAGTGTTATACATGTAAGACCTGTCCCCACCAGCACTATACCCCAATGTTATACAGTGACCGACTTGTCCCCACCAGCATTGTACCCAGTGTTATGCAGTGACAGACCTGTCCCAACTGAATTCTACCCCAATGTTATACGGTGACAGATCCGTCCCAACGCACTGTACTTCAGTGTTATAGTGACCGACCCGTCCCCACCAGCATTGTACTCCAGTGTTATGCAGTGACTGACCTGTCTCCGCTGGTGCTGTACACAAATGTTATGCAGGGTGCAGGGAGAGACCTATCCCCACCATTGCCAATGAAGTACTTTTTGAAGTGTCGGCACTGTGGTAATGTCGGAATCACAGTGGCCAATTGCGCACAGCAAGATCCCAGAGACACGATGTGGCAATGATGAGACAATATGTTTTAGCGCTGTTGATTGGGGGACAAAAATAATCCAAGTGACTGGGGAGAAAGTCTCCCAACTCTCCTTCCCGCGGTGCTGGGGACACTCTTTTGGGTAGATAACTGGTGGCTGGACTTGCCCCGCTGGTTTTGAGTAAGAATAATAGTGCATCAGCCAAACCGTACACAAAGTTATGACTCAATGGCTCTTTCCTCTTGTCTCTCTCTCTCTCTCTGTGTAGGTGCCCCTGAAGAGGAGAAGCAATTCCTAGTGCCCCCCTCCTTTAAGTTTGCTCGCAGCCTGTCTGTTCCGAGTGCGGATGACATCCCCCCGCCCCCCACCACCGCCCCCCCTGACCCTCCCTTCAACCTGCCCCAGCCCCGCTCGGGGCCCCCTCCCCCTCCCCTCGCCGCCGCCGCCGCCGCCGCCGCCGCCGCCCCGGCCTCCGTCCGCTCGACCTTCAACCCCGGCGGCACCGGCGACGCCAAGATCTACGCCAGCCTGCGGCACGACCTGGCGGAGCCGCAGGTCAAGGGGGAGGGGAAGGACCGGCACAAGCGTGAGAAGGCCACGATGTACCGGCAGGAGTCGGAGCCGCCGGCGGACGAGCGGGCCCGACTCTCGGCCGGCGGCTCCTCCTCCTCCTCGTCCGCCTCGCAGCCGAGCGCCAGGGGCAGGCGGGGCCAGGCCGCCGAGGGTCGCTACGGCAACGCCACCGCCCGGGTGGTCAACACGGCCATGTACGTGCCGGCTAAGCCCGTGCGGAGGAAGGGGCTGCTGGTCAAGCAGTCGAAGGTGGAGGACGAGCAGCAGCAGCAGCAGCAGCAGCAGCAGCAGCAACAAGACAAGACCTGCTCCATCCCCATCCCCACCATCATCATCAAGGCCCCATCCACCAGCAGCAGCGGGAGGAGCAGCCAAGGCAGCAGCATGGAGGCCGAGGCCGGGGCCGAGCCGCTGCAGGCCCGGGAGAGCCTGGACTTCACCAGCCAGTTCGGGGCGGCCATCGTCGGGGCCGCCCGCCGCGACCGGGAGCGCTACATGGAGGCCCGCCGCAAGTCGGCCGTCTTCCTGTCGACGGACGTGGCGGAGGAGGAGTCGGAGAGCCCGCCGCACCTCACCCACTCCAAATCCATCGACGAGGGCATGTTCCACCACGCCGAGACCTTCATGAACATCATGGTGTCGGCCGGCCGGGGGGCGCCGCTGGGCTACGCCTTCGCGCCCAAGCCCGCCAAGCAGGCGGCGGCGGCGGCGGCGGCGGCGGCGCCCGCCCCCAGCGCCTTCAGCTCGCTCTCCTCCACCTTCGCCCCCCGCGGCGGCGCCGGTAACTGCAGCAGCAGCAGCAGCGGCGGCGGCGGCGTCGGCGTCGGCGTCAGCGGAGGGGGCGGGACCTTCATCCACCCGCTGACCGGCAAGGTGCTGGACCCGGAGTCGCCGCTGGGCCTGGCCCTGGCCGCCCGCGAGCGCTCGCTCAAGGAGCAGCCGAGAAGCAGCGGCGGCGGCGGCGGCGACGCCTCGGGCTCGGGCCCGGCCGAGGCGCCCGGCGGTCACACCGGGCCCAGGCCGCGGGGGACGGCGGGGGCCCCGGCCGGCCGGCGAAAGGACGCCCGGCCTCCCCCCAGGCCGCAGGACCCCCACGCCCAGGAGGCGGGCCGCCCCTGGGCGCCGGGGCCCGAGGGCGAGGGCGAGGGGGAGGGGCAGGCCGAGCTCCGGGTGCGCTTTGCGGAGAACTCCCACCCGCCCGGCCAGGACGGGCCGCTGACCCCTGCCCCGCCCGCGCCCGCGCCCGCCAAGCCCCCCGACCCCGAGGCCCTGCCCCTGACCATCCTCCCCCCGCCCGCCCCCTCCGTCGACGCCGAGGAGGAGTTCGTCTTCAGCGACCCCCTGCCCCCTCCGCTGGAGTTCTCCAACAGCTTCGACAGCTCCGAGGCGCCCCCTCCCCCTCCTCCACCGCCCCCCCCCTCCCCCTCCCCCTCCCCCACCGCCGCCCCCACCCCCACCGCCACCCCCACCACCACCCCCACCGCCCTCCTCCGCCCCCGAAGCGGGCAGCCTGCCCACCGTGGACTCGACGGGCTCCAGCCTGACCTCGTACGACAGCGAGGTGGCCAACCTGACGCAGACCCCCAAGGAGAACCACCTCCACTGCGCGGCCGAGGGGGCGGCCGGCGGCCGCACCCCCTCGGCTGAGGCTTTCCTGGACAACGTGGGCGACTCGGGCATTGAGGAGGTGGACAGCCGGAGCGGGAGTGACCACCACCTGGAGACCATCAGCAGCGTCTCCACCTTCTCCAGCCTCTCGGGCCTGTCCTCGGAGGGCAGCGAGCTGCTGGACACCTACATCGCTTACCTGGACGGGCACGTCTTCGGCTCCGACAAGCCCCCGTTCGCCTCCCGGGTGCGGTCCCGGCCTTTGATGGGCAGGGGGCCGGGGCCGGGGCCGGGGCCGGGGCCGGGCCCCCTGAGGGATCCCACCGCGCCTCCGCCTGTCTCCAACGCCCCCTTCCCGCCGCCCCGGCCTCCCGGCGAGTCCGCCCAGCTGCAGGAGCGCCAGCCACCCACTGCCTCGATCTGGGAGGATTCGTCGCTCGCCCAAGGGCCCAACATGGCATCCATGAAGGCCAGCATCATCAGCGAGCTGAGCTCTAAACTGCAGCAGATGAGCGGAACGTCCTGGACTCGGTCAAGCGACACCCCTGGACCACCGACAGCCTCCAAGCCCGTGATTCCAAGACACAGGTAATGCCATGGGAGCAGAAGGAGACCATTCAGCCCCTTGGGCCTGTTGCACCATTCAGTGAGAGTGTTGGCTGATCTGTACGCCAACTTTATCAACCTGCTTTGGCTCCTGACCCGTTCAATACCCGTGTCCAGCAAAAAAAAAAAATCTTATCGATCTCAGATTTCAAATGATTAATATTGTTAAGATCTGCTGCTTTTTTTTTTTGTAGGAGCTTCACACTTCTACCACCTCTGGTCACTTGGTCGTGCAGAACCTGAGTACTGCTGAAAAAAAGAGACATGCTGTCCAAGCTTTTCATCTTGCCGTCATCAGGAAAGATTCTCAAGAATACCAAATCTCAATGGGAATGACAATTTATGTTACATGAGAAAAGAGTGCTGATTGGTTGGTGCATTCTTCCTGGCAACCCTTTGGCCAATTTGAGCCAACTTGCCAACAAATCAGCACCCTCTTCTCATTATGTGTAAATTCTTGCTCCCTCTGAAATTTGGCATTCTTGCATCTGCCCTGATGAGTGCAAGACACAAAGCTTTGACAGCATGTCTCCTTTTTCAACAATGCTCCTGTCACCCTTTGTGCAAAGAATTGTTTCCTGAGTGAACTTCTCCCTCAATTTTCCGATTTTCACCTTTTGTTCCCCATTGCCTCACTGGTGCAATAAAAAGTTTTTCTCTATCTACCTTAGCAACTCCTTTCAAAATCCTCAAACCAACTCACTCCTTAAATTTCCATATTCCAGGGAATACAGTACAGGCCTAGTTTATGTAAACTCTCGTCATCGTCTAATCCTCGGAGGCCTTGTATTACTCTGTCGAATCTCTGCTGCACTCTTTCCAAGGCTGAGTTAGCTTTTCAAGGTGTAATGTCCAGATGGGTACAATTTAATCCAGTTTTAGTCTAGCCAGGGCTTTGTAAAATTTTTAGCAAAACATCCACCACTTTATATTCTTTTTAGTAAACCAATGAGGGTTAAACAAATAAACAAATGAGCTTCCCTATTAAAGGCGGCACTTTGAAATTATTGCAACATAATCAAAATGTTTAAAGGAGATTCATCAAATTAGAATTAAATTTCTGAGTGTCGACTCCAGCCCTTGTGGTGCCCACTGGTCGCACAATGCCTCAAGTGTACTGGGAGACACCGTGGGTTCCCTCTCCAGGGACAAATGTAACCATGGAAGAGAGGCAGGTAGTCAGTCTGAACCACCCCCTTGACCACCCGCTGCCTGGCCTGTTAATGGCCACCTTGGCCAGGCCCAGAACAGGCTAACGAGGAGGCCCATCCGATCCACTCTCCTCCCTCGGCACTGGGTGGCCAAAGATCAGGAGCATGGGGCTGAAGTTGAAGGAGCACTTGAGGAACAGTCTCTCCAAAAAGTGGAACAGGGGCTGCAATCTCACACGTCCCACATAGACATGGAACATGGACTCCTCAAGGCTCTGGTAAACACAGGTGGCCTGCGGGTCTGTGAACTGGTGTAATTTCTCGTTGTACAGGACTGCCGCGTGCAACATTCTCCACGTCAAACCCCCGATGGAGAAAGGGAGAAATCCCATGCAGAGAGCCCTCCACCAGGGGCACATCCCCCTCAACCCCTTTATCATCTATCCCACTAGCTACAAAGGTGACCTTCAAGCACCGTCGGCTCTGTATATGGCAGAGTCTGCAGGTTGCGCCTTGGGCTTATCAGCTGTCTCCGAACCCATTGAACCAGAGTGGAAGCAAGTCATCCTTGATCCCAAGGGTCTCCCAAAGAAGAGGAAGACAAATACGAACATTCCTCCACCTTCTTCCACTCCTCTCCTAATGGGGCTGCCTCACATTGGGGTCACTTTTCATGTTCTCCAGTATGTGCTACCTCTCCTAGTTCCCCAGGCTTAAGCCTTCATAGTAAGTGTGCGTAGGCTGTTCAGTGCAGGAGGAAGCACTGTCAGGCCAGACGGCTTCTGTTCAACCACTCTTCCAACAAGGGTGACGACCAGGAACATAGGGACCACTAGACGAAGAAAAGATCTGTCTGGTCAACTTTCCCCATCCTGCTTAGTCACATGATATAATAATGGTGTAATTGACCGATCGCATTGATCAATCTCCATCAATGAGTGTACAACAGACCCAGACGTGAGCTGAGGTAAACCCTCAGTGGTGGAGAGTTCTGGGAACCATAGGTCCATTTGGAATTGGTCATTTAGGACTGAGATGAGGAGAAATTTCTTCATTCAAAGAGCATAGGAGTTAGGAGCAGGAGTAGGCCATTTGGCCCCTCATCCCTGCTCCACCATTCAACAAGATCACAGCTGTTCTTTTACCTCATCTCCATCTTCCTGCATTACTCCCATGTCCCTTAATTCCCTTAATACCCCTAAATCTATCGATCCCGCTCTTCATCAACGACTGACCATCCAAACTCTCTGGGCTAGAGAATTTCAAAGATTCACAAACCTCTGAACAAATTTTCCCTCATCTCAGCCCAAAATGGCTGACCCTTATCCTAAGACTGTGTCCCTGTGTTCTAGATTCCCCAGCCAGGGGAAAACAATTTCTCAGCATCAACCCTGTCCAACCCACCTTAAGAATGTTATATTTTTTCAATTAGATCACCCCTAAACTTGAAGAAATATAGAGAGCAGGTCTGCTCAATCTCTCCTCACAGGACAATCCTCTCATCCCAGGGAACTAGGGGATGGACCTTCGTTGCACTCCCTCTGGGGTAAGTATGCCCTCCTTTAGGTGAGGAGACCAGAGCAGCACGCAGTACTCCAGGTGTGACCTTACCAAAGCCCTGTGGAATTGTCTGAAGAGCTATTTACTCTTATACTCCGATCCTTTTGTAACAAAAACTAACACATAGTTTGCCTTCTTAATCGCTCACTTTGCCTGCCTGTCAAGTTTGTGAGATTCATGTGGATACATTCATATTTGGCCACGTTGTATTCCACCTGGCTTGCTCTTGCTCACTCACCCAACGTGCCTAGATCCCTCTGTCCTCTTTGCCACTTACTTTCCCACCTGACTTTGTATTATCAGCAAACTTGGGTAAGTCACAACTCAGTCCCCTCGCCTGAGTCATTAATATAGATTGTAAATAGCTGAGGTCAGAGTACTGATACTTGCATTACCCGGCTGGTTACAGCCTAGCAACCCGAAAATGTCATGTTTATCCTACCCTTTGTTTTCAGTCCATTAACCAAACCTCAATCGGAGGGTTGTGAGTCTTTGGAATTCTCTACCCCAGTGACCTATAGATGGTCAGTCGTTGAATATGCATAAGACAGAGATCGATAAATTGTTGTACACTAAGTGATATAGGGACAGTACGGGCAGATGGGAGGTCTTGTGACCACATGGGCAGTGTTCTTGCCTCTGAGCCAGAAGCTCCAGGCTTGAGTCCCGCTCCAAGACTTGATGACCAACAAAGTTGCATCCATAGCTCAGCCAAAGAGGTTGAGTATCAACCTGCAAATCCTTCCAACACAAGCCAATGGAAGGCCGTAAGAGCAGGAGAGATTCTGGAATGTCGGAGCCTCTGCCATCACTACCCATACCTCCATGCATGTCAAAGTGCATGCTACCAAAGTAACTGGATCACCTGACAGAGCGGTATCACACCCACCACCACAGGCAGGTGGAATTTGGATATGAAATTAGCCATGATCTTATCGATTGGTGGAGGGGGCATGAAGGGCCAAATGGCCTACTCCTGTTCCTAGTTCCTATGTCTGAAGTCACCTGACCCTCCCAGAAATGGTTCGCTAACCATTGGAACACAGGCCATTCAGCCCTTTGAGCCTGTTCTGCCATTCAGGGAGATCATGGCTGATTTGTATCTTAACTCCGTCCACCTGCCTTGACTCCATATCCTTCTACGCTCTTCACTTACAAATAAATTATATCATGTCCCACAACTGTGCCCAGTTGTGGTCTCCTTATTTAAGGAAGGATGTAAATGCATTGGAGGCAGTTCAGAGGAGGTTTACTAGATTGATACCTGGAATGAGCGGGTTATCTCATGAGGAGAGGTTGGACAGACTGGGCTTGTTTCCACTGGAGTTTAGAAGAGTGAGGGGTGATTTGATTGAAGTATACAGGATCCTGAACGGCCTTGACAAGGTGTACGTGGAAAGGGTGTTTTCCTCTTGTGGGTGAGCCCAGGACTAGGGGGCTCTGTTTTAAAATTAGGGGTCACCCTTTTAGAGCAGAGATGAGGAGAAATTTTATTGAGGCCCCTCGCGACTTTGGAATTCTCTGCCTCAGAAGGTGGTGGAGGCGGGGCCATTGGATATTTTTAAGGCAGAGGTTAGATAGATTCTCATTAGGCAAGGGGGTCAAAGGTTATCGGGGTTAAGTGGGAATGTGGAATCCAAAATGCAGACAGATCAGTCATGATCTTACTGAATGGTGCAGCAGGCTCGAGGGGCTGAATGGCCTACCCCTGCCCCTATTTCGTATGTCCGTATGATCGTTTCCACTTCCACCACCCTCAGAGGCAGCGAGTTGCAGGCCGTTGGCCGCTCGCTGTGTAAAAAAAGTAAAATAAATCTTGTGGATAAATGAAAGTAATAAAAGTTGGGGCTGTGTTGAAGACTGGCTGGGAGCAATGCCACGGGAGCATGGCGAATGGCTTTCCGTTTCTTTTTTTTTTTCCCCCTCTCTTTCCTGCAGGATCGCTGATGATTCCGTGTTGGGAGCCATGGCTCAGAAACTGCCGCTGAGCAGCACATTCCAGAACTGGCCGAAAACCCCCCAGCACAGCCCAAAGCCCCCCAAGACTGTGGAGTTCGACATTAAACCCACCATGCGGAGAGCGCCCAGCCCCTCCATGCCCCTCCATGCCGCCGAGCACAGAGCCAACCCGGGCACCCCCCGGCCCTCCTCGCTGCCCATCCTGCCCTCGGCGGCCGCGGTGCACCCGGCGCCCCCCGCGGGCTACGACGTGCACAGCGCCCCCACCTCGGCCGGCAACAGCTTCGCCAGCTTCCCGCCCGGCAGTCGGGCGCACTCGCCCACCACCAGCTTCCAGTCGCCCCCGCCTGTGCCCCCCGACAAGCCCTTCGCCGCCAAGCCGCTGGCCTTCTGGACCAAGTTCGACGTGGCCGACTGGCTAGAGTACCTGCACCTGGGCGAACACAAGGAGCACTTCCTGGAGAACGAGATCGACGGGAGCCACCTCCCCTCGCTGCAGAAGGAGGACTACGTGGACCTGGGTGTGACGCGGGTGGGACACCGGATGAACATCGAGCGAGCCTTGAAACGGCTGCTCGAGAGGTGATCGCAGAGTGCGTGGGGCTGCCTCCGATAGTCCCCCCCCCCCCCATCCTCCCTCCACCCCCACCCCCACACCCCCCCACACTTCCCTCCGCAACACCTCCCCCCCCACCACCACCCCCCCGCCCCTCAATCTCCCCTTTAGAAACCAAGTGAAGAAGGCAGCAAGAATGGGTGATTGTACAAAACCGACACTGCACAGTCGTGTTCTTACAAAAGTCTCCAACACCAGCTCTGATCAGCAAGAGAGAGAGAAAAACAAAGCCTCCACTGTACTCAAGGCGGGGGGATTAAGACAAATCACAGTCGTATGGACAGGTTGTCTCATTGGGGGAACTGAGGTTTCTTCCACTCCATCTTTTCCGTTATGTTTCTTTGTCTCTGAGCTAGTGCGGCTTTTTTTTTTCTCTTTCCTGACTTTTGTTTTTTGCAGTGTGAATTATATCGGTAGTCACTTTTCTCTGCATGCTTTGGGGACTCGAGGTATTCTGTTTCTGTTTCTGTTTCTGTTTCGAGGTGTTCTGTTTCCCTTCTCTGTGACATTTACTTGGCTTTCCCACCCATCGTCTGTGTTACTTTTTGAGGTGATCGCAAAATTCGCCCGCCCCTTTTGCAATGAGGAAAATTGCACTCTTCGATTTACACAGACACATACACACGTGCGCGGGAATGCACATAGGGACCAGGAGGAGGCCATTCAGCCCCTCGAGCCTGTTCCACCATTCAGTGAGATCATGGCTGATCCGCGACCTACCTCCACATACTCACCATTTCCTCATGTCCCTTAACATCTTTGACTGACAAAAAAAAAACCTATCAATCTCAGATTTAAAATTAACATCTGATCCAGCATCGGTTGCCGTTTGTGGAAGAAAGTTCCGAACTTTTACCACCCTTTGTGTGTAGGATTGTTTCCTGATTTCACCCCTGAAAGGTCTGGTTCAAATTTTTAGACAATGTCCCCTCGTCTTAACCTCCCCAGGCAGCAGAAATAGTCTTCCCTCTCTCTATGCTGTCTGTTCCCCTCAATACCTTGAAAACTTTGATCAAATCATCCCTTAACTTTCTAAATTGCAGGGAATACAACCTGAGTTTGCATAATCTCTCTTGAAATGTCCCACCATTGTGTGCGCACACACTGTCACCTACACACAAACACACTCACTCACTCATACACATGCTCACTCACACACACATACACACACACACTCTCATGCAAACACACACACGCTCACACTCACACACATATACACACAATCACACTCACACTTGCACATACACACTCATGCAAACACACTCACACAGTCACACATGCTCAACTCACTCACACACACACACTGACTCACACACCCAATCACACACGCTCACACATGCTCACACTCAAACTTGCTCACACACTCAAACTCGCACATATACACACACATACTCATGCAAACACACACACATGCAGTCAGACACACATGCACACACACACACGCACTGACACATGCACACACATACTCTCACGCTCACATTCACTCATACACGTACACTGATGCTCACACGTACACACACCCTCACACTCACACTCACACTCACGTTCACTCTCACACACTCACGCTCACATTCACTCACACGCATACACACACACACACTCACGCTCACATTCACTCACACACACACTCACATACACACTCACGCTCACATTCACTCACACACACACACACACACACATTCATGTGCTTGAGCAGATTCTCCACTACGTTTGTCATGTTAACCTGGCAGGGTGGCGTGTTTTACATCAAGAGCGTTATAATCCACAGAGTGTGATAGGAGAAATATTACAGGAATTAAATGTGATGGAGAAAGTGACTTTTAAATTATCATGAGCGGCCCATCCTGTGCCATTTGTATACAAGCAGTCAAGACAAAGTGTGAGGCGGGTTTAAAGTTTGGTCATATTCAGACCAGGGTTTGCAAAGAAAATGCAGTCGTCATTTTCGAGATTAGATTCCTGTCCTCCTTCCGCTCCCAGTGCACAATCCTCCACTGATATTTGGAATGTGAATAGTCTATGTAAACATGTTGCACAGCAGCACCCCCCACTGGGGTGGAGGATATAATTACAGCTTGATGAGGCTCTAGAGGGAAGAAGTTGTGCATATCTGGAATTTAGAATGGTGAAAGTTGACACAAGGTGCAGATTTGGACAACGCTAGGGGTGACATGAACCACTGGCATACGCACAGACTCGCGCACAGCCCCCACACTTGAACGCATACACACTCTTTCCTGCATCATGACCATTGCATTCACATAGTGCACACCTGCAAACCCACCAAGCAAAGGTTGACACGACAGAGCCTCTCAATGCATCTCTGAACCTCCCAGCGCTGAAAGGGACGGGTTATCCTGTCGGAAGTTAAGGAACGTTTTGTAGTTCTGTTTATGGATAAGGTTCTGTGGGGACTGCAGACTGCGCACTGAGGGCAGGTGTGGGAAGCGGGACTGGCAGCTCCATCCTCGTTTATTTTGCTTTCCCGCTGTGGGTGTTGCTGGCATATTACACCCGGCCCCTAGTTGCCTCTTCAGCAGTGATGGTGACAAAATTGCTGTAATCACGTTTCCCGCCTACTTTTAATCCCTTCCTCACCAGGAGATGATCCACCATATTGTTTGTAGACTTTGTTTCTGGATCTCTCCCTCTCTCTCTCTCTTTCTATTTGTGTTTTTTTTTCTTCTTCTTTCCTCCTGTATTTAACCCTTTAGAAGATTCAGCACCAGACCAAATGGGAATATCAAGGCGAGGAGGTGGGCTAAGACAAGGGGTGAATGGAACTTCCTTCAAATTGAGGCTCCAGAACCCTCTGTTGATGAGAAGCAAGGATGGATTTTTAGAGTGTCCCAGGATGATATGGCGGGTGGGAAACGGTGTTAGGAGATGGAAAGAGAGGGTAAGGCTAAGACAGTGAGGACTTCTGATGTATCAATGCATGTAGGTGCGACAGCAAGCTGTACAGACCAGAAGGTGCTATGCTTAATCCCTGGTTTGTGTTGATCTTAAGTCAACTCAAGCCACTAGGGAGGGGGAGGAAAGTGTTCAGAGCTCCAGTCACTCAATCACAGACCTATGATCCCTGCCATGCAAAGAGGACGAGGACAGTGATTTGATTTGCCCTTCCTCCCTGGTTGGATAGGCCATTGTAAAGGCTACTTGTGACATGGCTTTTAAGAACTGGGATTACTTGGGACACCATGTCGCATCAAAAAAAAAAACAGGGGCATTGGAGGAAATTGAGCCCCTTTTAACCTCATAGATGCCAAACCACTTCTATAGATTTCTGAATGGAGATGGGTGGAGGTACTGGTTCCAATGCACTGATAATAAATTGACAAATGGACCTCAAGCCAAGTGGCAAAGGTTGACACTCATTGTGAATCCTTTCCTTGACAGTTCGTTTAGTTACAGAATGCAACATTGCATATGTCTGCCTCCCACCTATTAATCCAGTGCCCCAACAATCTCTCTTTATATGTGCTCAAGATACTTAATCCATCTGTTTATCTTCAATATTAACAACACAATTAACATATTAACAACACAATTAACATCACATTAATGTGTATCAGACCAACAGATCAGAGTTTTAATTAGCATCAGAAAAGTAAAGCTAGACATTACGAAGATGAATTATATGGAAGCCTAGGGACAAACTGAAAGATGACGAGGCCTAGTTCAGAAGAAAATTAATTGAAGCCCAGTACTTACTGCCAGCCATACTAGTGAGTATAGTACATGTATTCATGGGCACCATAGCTGGAATTCAGCCCATCGGGCAATATTCAACCCTACTGCAAGCAAAGGCAGTATTTTTCTTCGATCCAATTTTCCCACACTCTGGGCCTGATTTTAACTCCATGCAAGTGAATGGATTTTGGAATGGATTAAAATCCATCTACTTGCAGTTAAAATCAGGCCCTCTCTCTCTCCATACCCTTACTAGGGAATATAGTGTCCATCTTATTTCTAAACTCCTCAACTGATGTTATATCTGCCCCACATCTTTTAGTTTGGTTTTTTTTTTCTTTGATTTGCTTTTAACCAGAAATCTAGGGTTATTTCCCTTAATTCTCGGTTCCTGGGCATGAAGGAGCTCTGCACCTCACTCTTCAAACACCTTCGATATTTTTAAAGTGATTCAGTTACATCCAATCTCGCTAAATCTCCACAACTTCTAGAGAAACCAACCCAAACGTTCCTCCTTTCCCATCCCTGCCATTGCTTAAAAGGGGCATTAGGTGGTCAGGGTAGCATTTTTTAAAGAGAATTGTCCCTCCGAGCTCATAGAGCATTCCCCTGTTAATATCCCTACTCTAACCACATCGTTGGAGCACTTAGACCACACCAGATCAGTGGTTCAAGGCAGCTCACCACCATTTTCTCAAGGGGGGGGGGGGGTGGCGGTGGGTGCAATAAGAGATTGCCAATAGTCCCATGAGTGAATGCCTAAAAAAAACCAACTGAGGCAGGGTGGGTGTGAAGTTCTTGGGACAGTTGCATATTCAGCCAGAAAACATTTTGAATTAGAACTGCACAAACGGTTAAACATGCCTTTTATTAACTATTCCTAGCAGACTCCCTCTGCTGGTACATGTGTGTAAAGTAGCCTCAAGTGGACAAAATGCAACTTTCAATGCACTACAGTGGGAAGGGTGAATCCTGCGATCACTTTGATTCCCCTCTCCCAACCACCACCACCACCAAGAGCACTGCTTTGCCTGCAGACTTCTGTGTCTCTCTGTTGTTGCTACCAACAGACCAACCTTGCCATCTGCTTCCCTCGCCATCTGATTCTTCCCTCCATCTCTGGGTCCTCCGGGTAGGGAGATCAGACACGGGACTCTGGGATCCTGTAGCAACTTGTCCGCAGTGTTTCAAAGGGCTTGTTCGTTGCACTGCTCACCAACTCCTGCGCGGAGGGATTGCTATATTTTTAAAAAGAAACGAGATAAAATGGACAAATTGTCTTCCATTTGAACAGGGGTGTGATTTTCTCTCCCACCCTCATTTACCCTCTGCCCTTCCATGTATATTGCACGATGTTGAAATGTTATGAGTCTTCTATGGATTGTTTTATTAATGATGTGAGCAGTTTATTGATTTAGGTAGAATGTTGGGAGGGGGAGTTTGGGGGGAGACAAGCGAGGGAATGGTTAAATCGTGTCACAATGCAAAAGGGGAGATTTGAAAAAAAATATGGGATGATTAATGGAGAAAAGCAAAGAATAAAAAAGGGTATTTTTGTGATGCTAAATAGTGCAATAATAGGAATAATGTGTGCTGTATCTTACAGGCAGAAATCAGATTTAATTTTATGGTTATATATATATAACTATTTGAAAAAAAAGTTGGGAGGGTGGGGGAATTGTATACCACCTCTGGTTCACAAAAGCAAAATTGAGGTTTAATGTAAGCGCTCTCCAGTGAACCATTCGTTGTAACTACGGCTTGTTCCCGTCGTTTGAATTCATCGCTACACAAAGTTCAACCCTTAAAAGTACAGGTTCGATGCGTTTGTTGTGTTAACTGTACGGTGTTTCAGATTTTATTTTCTCACCAATGCCTGTGAGGTTTGAAAGAATTAATATATAGATATCAATATTTAAGAGATTTTTTTTTTTTAAATTTAAGGTACTTTAATTAAGGTTCCGCAAGTTGGAACCCCACGTCTAATCGAACACAGCCTGACGTTTGTGTCTCGCTGCATGTTCAATTGGGATGGCTGGTGAGGGGGAGGAGGTGCATTAATGCCCATTCCTACCCCGTGGTTTGGTGGTGACCAGCTTGCCTACCCTCAGCTGGAGGGGGCCAGTGTGCCAACTCAAATCTGGGCACTTCAAGGAACGCAAGATGCCCTCCGCGGGCCGACTGAGATTTTCCTGAGGGGGTGGGCACGATGGAGGTGGCCGCAGCGCGCCATTAAATGCCAATGTCTTGAATGGTCAACTAGAATTTGTCAGCAACTTTTGTCACATGTGCTGGAGAAAAATATCACCCCATCCATGCTTGCGTGTACGTGTATGTGTGTGCGTGTGCATGTATGTGTGTGTGTGTGTGTCTGATTGGGTAGAGTGGGCACAGTGTAGGAGCACATTAGGTGGTGGGGAGAAAGTGATGCCACTTAATGCCATGGACATGCCCAAAAAGTGTTGCACAATTCGTCGGGCGTACAGGGTGATACCAAACACCAGGTCACCAGCCGCTGGTCAACTGAGGTCCCATCAAATGATAACGGCACAGAAAGAGGCCATTCGGCCCATCATGACTGTGCCTGTTGTCGTCAGATGTTCCCAAATCACCTCAGCCCCCTGAGCTTAATGTGAGGTGAGCAGAATTTGTGTCAACTTTGTTTTTGCCCTTAAGAAATGGTATCAATTGCAAATAACTGTGGTCACAATAATTAATACAAATATCAGGGACCAAATGACGACAATGGATAAAAAGTTGCAGAGATATTGACTATTATAATAGTCGTTTGGTAGTACAGAACTTGAGGATTACTGAAAAAAGAGACACACTGAAGCTTCTTATCTTGCACTCATCAGGACACTCTTGCAAGGATGTTCTGATCACAGCTTGAGCGAGTGTCAAATGTGTGAAAGGACTTGTCAAAGGTTTGATATATTTAATTTTCTCTTATAAATAGCACCCCGCAGAAAATAAAATGCCATTAATTAATGTCGCCAATAGTTTGCAATGTGCACACAACAGTGCCTACGTGTGTGTTGTGTGTGTGTGTCTCCCATGGACTCTTGGTTCTCTGCCTCCCCCTTTCCCCACACCCTTTTCTATGTGCCAAAACAGTCAGCAAAGAGGTTTTGACCCTGTAGCGACAGTCTCTAAACTTAAGAGATAATATTGCCCTCGACATTTGCTTGACGAATAGTCCAGTGCAAACCTTCTCCCTCTCTGCAGAGTCAGAAAACGGCCAATTGACTGCATTCACTGATAATTAATCCTTGTATGGTCGTGGTATCTTGCGTTCCTCAACTCCTGTCTCCCACCCATCCACCCAATTGCATGAAGTGAGCTGCCACTGATAGTCAGTGAACCTGCCGTCTCTTTATTTATTTATTGTGCAGTTTGGATTGTAGCTGAACCCACTTCCATTGTGAATACAACACTCTGGTGGCCTCGTTTGTGCTCTTGCAGCTTTGGGAACGGTGCCACGAGCAGGGAAGTAGCCTGTGTTGTAAAGTGCCATCGCCGATTGCAATATGTGTATCGGCCACATTTCACGTGCCAAGTTCATTAAGAAAATCTAACTGTGCCAAAGCCAGCCATGTTGTGGCTGCCCTCTTCAGTGTCAAAAGAGAGAGCGTTGTTCCCAGGGTGGGTTCCTGAATGATAGTTAGACAGACACCTGCCAGACAGCCAGAATCTGCTGACTACTGACTGGGCAGCATGGTGCTCCACCCCTGGGCGCTGGGTTCAAACCCCATCCGGACCAACGGGAATAAAATCTCCTCTTCCGGATTTCCCCACAGGAACTGAGCCTGGGGCAGCCGGAGGATCTTCCAGCACTGGAGGAGAAGGCTACTCAGCCCATCCTGCTTGTGCCACCACTTTGAAAGGTCAACCCAGTTCCATTTTGAAGAGGCGAGGCTCCCTGGGTATGATGATGCTTAGCGGTGGGGGGAGGTGGGGAGATGGTGGTGCGATTGTTCTTGGGACAGGTGCAATGGACCCTCTGGTTCTTTTTTTCCAACATTTCCCCTCCACAGACTAGAGAGTCGAGGCATAGCCTCTGTATTTATGTCCAAACGTTTGGTGTGGAAACTGTTCAGTGCCTCAAGTTCCCTTTCAGTCCCAGTATGTCATTCAACCGCTGCTGGGTGGATTCCAAGTGCACTCATATCTCATATCGCAGTCTGTATATACCTTCAGGAGAACAAAGGAGAAAGTTTTGGACCAGCGGGGGACCGATTGTAAAGCCCATTCTCTCCTTTTAACATTCCATCTTTCCAGTTTCTCGGGACAAGTCGGCGAGGTATCAAACCACAGTCGGACAAACTTTTTTAAAATTCAGTAACTGGGGAGGGGGGTGGGGGTGGGGTGGGGGGGTGGGGCGCTGATTAAAAACTCAAAAAAATAGGAGCTGAGAGTTCCACGAGTGCTCAGCCTCGCTGAGAGATGGCTGGAACTGCAGAGGCTCGGAGCTGGCTGTTTGCTGGCCTTACTCCTTTAAGTGTGCAGACGCACACAATGATTGAAAACTGCATATTTCAAACAAAAAGGGCTCAAGAGTGTGAATGTATCTAATACAGGAATGTAGAGAATTTCAACGATGAAAATTAAAAATTGAAATATCATCTCTGATAATGAATATTAATAACCTCTGTTACCATTTTTCATGTATTAAAACTACTAGAGTGTAAAAGAGGTGTTTTTTCTGCTGCTTACCTCAGTATACCAGCTGATGGATAAGTATTCTGATTTTATTGCATATCATGTAAAGTGTACATAAACAGGGAGAACATTCCGGGAATGCATTGTACAGGAAATAAACAATCATAATGAATAATCGTCTTGCATTTTTATTTTGATACTTCTGGGTTTTTTTTTCCTCCCCTTTAATTCTTTCATGGGATGTGGGCGTCACTGGCAGGGCCAGCGTTTGTTGCCCGTACCTAGTTGCCTTCAACTGAGTGGTTTGCTGGGCCATTTCAGAGGGCAGTTAGGAGGTGGGTCCGGAGTTACACGTAGACCAGACCAGGTAAGGACAGCAGATTTCTTTCCCCAAAGAGCATTAGTGAACCAGACGGGTTTTTTTTTAGAACAACTCAGTGGTTTCATAATCATTATCACCGAGATGAGCCATTTATTCCAGGTTTATTAATTAATTGAATTTATATTCTCCCAGCTGCCCGTGGATTTGAACCCGTGGCCCCAGAGCATTCACCAATCCCAGTGAGACGAAACACCTGAACGCACGTCGCGATCCTGACTTATCCACTCCGAGTGTCACAAAACGTAAAGCAAAAAAAGGGAGGTGGGCCTTGGCGGTGTGTACACGGGTATAAGACAGGTAGGAGCTAGAGGAAACCATTTGGCCCCTTGAACCTGTTCTGCCATCCGCTAAGGTCATGGCTGCCTCAACTCCACCTTCCCGTACTATCCCCATAAACCTTAACATCTAAAAATCTATCAATCTCAGTCTTGAACGAGACAGTCTAGAGAGAACTTTACTCTGTATCTAATTCATGCTGCACCGGGTGTTAAGGGACAGTGTACTGATGTTGCACTTGTCCCAACATTGCCTGACGGTAAGGGTTAGTTTAAGAGTCCCAATCACAAGTGGAGCTCCTCCTGTTGATATTGGAATTCCCCAGCAAAGATATGAATAAAAAAACAGGGCAACAGGTTAAAAAAAACCCAATAATTTATTTATTTTACAATTTTTTTTATTTTCTAATGAACACTGAGCAGTGATTGAGACATACCTTTCCCACCCGCCATCCCAGACCACCCCACCCCCGAACCCAGAGTCGGCTTGGAGTCTACCTGGATTTCACGCCCAGACTGGCCGTCTCATTGAGCGTCTCCAGGATCTTCTTCTGAGCCATTGCCCTGCGTAGGTGAAGTTTGTAATCCTCCATCAAGAGGTCATCGTAGCGTTGCACTGCCATGTACATATCCTTGATGATTAGTCCAGTATTGAGGAACAAACTTCTGGTTTGGAAATCCGAGATGTTTATTAGCCACCTACAGCCAAGGAAAGAAAGACTTTCATTTCTATAGCGCCTTCCACATCCTTAAAGCGCATCGCAGCCAAGCAAGTACTTTTTGAGGTGAAGTCACCCGTTGTAGGAAACGTGGCAGCCAATTTGCACACAGCAAGCTCCCACAAACATCCGTTTTAGCGATGCTGGTGAAGTGACAAATGCTCACCAGAACATTGGGGGAACTCCCCTGCTCTCCTTTGAAGCAGGATGGTGGAACGGATAGGGCCCCGGCTTAATGCCGCACACGAAAGGCAGCACCTCTGGCAGTGTTGCGCTCCCTCGGTGCTGAGAAACCATCCAATTTGTGCTGACCTGGCAGGATTGAGGCAGGTACATTTTGACAATGTGTACGAAATGGAGGCTGCGAATGACTCGTTCTCGCTCTGTCATTACAGTTCCACCAACTCTCACAAGCTCATTCCTCAATCTCCTGCCCAGGCATTCGCCTGCCTTTCTCCTGTGATTTCTTCCTGGGCAGGCGGAGCCGACAATGAAGGGAGAGCTATCCCAGCATTCATAGCAAGAATGAAAGCCCTCTATTAAGACCACAGAGCCCAGGATTTTAATAGCAGGCTTCGAATTGCCTATGAATGATTGGTAACCTTGACTTCCTGCTAGCCCACAGTGAGAAAAAGAAACAGGAAGCGTTCCAAAACATGACAGCTGGGCAAGCTACAGAGAGGAAAGTGTGTCTCAGAAGGAGAAAATAGTAAAAACTGGGAAATAAGAATACTGGTCCGAACTGGTCTTGTATACCTTAAAATGGAACACTAGTAAAACTGGGAAATAGTACTGGTCCGAACTGTTTATTTCATTCTGTGGTGTGACCAGAGGGAGGCTGAGATAACAGCGATGTGAGAGTAATGAAGAGGGGGAGGAATGGTAGTCATGTGACCTGGCCAACCTCTCATGTGATTAGATTTCGCTTTGTCCTTTAACCTTCTCACACCAAGCAGTTGACTGATCGTTCTGCTTTTAAAGCACCCACATGGAGTCTCTATGCGAGATCTAGGGCAAGATTTTACCCATGGGCTTGGAGGCTCCAATGTCAGGGTCAAAAAGGAGACCAAAACGCATACTGAATGGGAAATGGTCACCCAGCAGTGACCTTTTGCCAAATTGGCCAATTACTGGCCAGAGGGTGGCATGTCGTCCGATTAGGGCCAATTGGAGACCTTTGAACATTGGAATTCAGAAGAGTGAGGGGTGACTTGATTGAGGTATATAAGATCCTGAACGATCTTGACAAGGTGGAGGTGGAAAGGAAGTTTCCTCATGTGAGTGAGTCCAGACCTAGGGGGCACTGTTTTAAAATTAGCCATCACCCTTTTAGGACAGCGATAAGGAGAAATTATTTCTCAGAGGGTTATGCGACTTTGGAACTCTCTGCCTCAGGAGGTGCTGGAGGCGGGGTCACTGAATGTTTTTAAGGCAGTGGTAGATAGATTCTTAGATAAGAGAAAAATACTGCAGATACTGGAAATCTGAAACAAAAACAGAAAATGCTGGAAAAACTCAGCAGGCCTGACAACGCCTGTGGAGAGAGATAAACAAAGTTAACATTTCGAGTCCGTATGACCCTTCTTCAGAACTCTGACTTGAAACTTTTTCTCTCTCCGCAGGCGCTGTCAGACCTGTCGAGTTTTTCCAGCATTTTCTGCAGATAGATTCTTGTCAGGCACGGGAATCACAGGCTGTCGGGGATAGATGGGGATGTGGAACTTGAAACACGAGCAGATCAGCCATGATGTTAACGAGTAGCGGAACAGGCTCGAGGGGCTGAATGGCCTACTCCTGCCCCTAATTCGTATGTTCATATGTAAACAGAAACTCACCTTTCCAGGGTAGAAGGTGGGAGGGCACCTCAAGAAGGTAACATAATAATAGCCCTCGGGAAATTTCAACTAAAACCCCAATTGAAACAACACAAACAGATGGAATGTTAGGAACTTAGGGAGATAATCAGCCTCACCCATAGGAAACTGGTCTGACACTGTCTTCTCTAAAGGGCACCTTCCAAAACCCACGACCACTACCACCCAGAAGGACAAGGGCAGCAGGCACATGGGAACACCACCACCTGGAAGTTCCCCTCCAAGCCACACACCATACTGACTTGGGAATATATCACTGTCACTGGGTCAAAATCCTGGAACTCCCTCCCTACACCTACACCACAGGGACTGCAGCGGTTCAAGAAGGCGGATCACCACCAGCTCAAGGGCAACTAGGGATGGGCAATAAATGCTGGCCCAGCCAGCGAAGTCCACATCCCATCAACTAAAAATAATTTTTAAAAAGAGCAAGTATCTTCAAGAGCTGACCTGTTGCTGGCAGGGCTATCATTGGTGGAAAGCCTTTTCTTCCAGTCTGTGTTATGCGACTTTGCAATAAAAATGCACTCACGTAGGAAGCATAGACTTGAAGTGCCACTTTAGAAAGCTGCCAGCAATATGTATCCTCTCTAGTAAGTGATTTAAAGTGAATGTCACATCTTATAGATATATATTAAATGGATTGTGACACTTCTGCTATTCATCACAGGCAAAGAGGGTGACACCAAGTATCTGGGCAGAGGATCAAACTGGAATCTTGCTTTTTGTTTTAACAGGAGGACCTGTAGCATGTCCAATGACATGAACTTTTATTCTGGAGTAGAGAGGTTGAGAAAGGGTTCAGAGAATGAGTGGAATGGGACAACTTACTAAGTAGGGATTTGGGAAGGGTGGAGGCAGTGCGTGGGTCACTCACAAGCACCAGTCACTATCCATTACCCCCTCCAGATGAGCCCACAACAAGTGTGATGCCAACTATAACTATTCAACAGCTGAGGCATCACAGCCATGCACAATTGCTGCCTGTAGATACTACCCATTTTGCACAGGAGAGGCAGTCCCAGGGCAGCTGCTTCCCCCACCCCCACCCCTCGACCTACACTGCAGCATTATGCGGACACCCAGCCTGCCTTGAAAGGTCAGTCGGCAGGGGCTCCCCCTCACCTGTTCTTCAGCCCTGAAGAGCCACAGATGACGTTGACGTTTTCGAACTGGATGCTGGTGATCTTCCCCAACTCGAAGGCGTTGGGGAGAATGCTCTCAGTTGCCGTCATGATGTCCTGGTGCGTGAGGTCGAGATCAGGCTGTAAGGAACATGAGCAAGTTATCAATGAGGCTTTGCCAACTCTTGCTCGGCCAAATTTCGTCACATGGTTCCCCCCCCCCCCACCCAACTCTCCCACCATTGGTTGCCCATTCCTAATTGCTCATGAACTGAGTGGTTTGCTAGGCCATTTAAGAGTCAACCACATTGCTATGGGTCTGGAGTTACATGTAGGCCAGGCCAAGTAAGGATGGTAGATTTTCTTCCTGAAAGGGCATTGGTGAACCAGATGGGTTTGTACAACAATAGTTTCATGGTCACCATTATGGAGACTAGTTTTTAAATAGCGGGCATGGTGGGATTTGAACCCATGTCCCCAGGCTTCTAGGTTATTAGTAGAGTGACATTGCTACTATGCCACCATTTCCCCACAATCCTGATCACGGGATTTTGCCTCAGACTTTGGGACCCTGATGTAGGTACAAAGGGGTGCCCTTCATCCATGGTCGCCGGGAACCAAACAGGTCGAACTATTCTCCCCCTGTTTGGCCCCCTCCATCCAATTAAGGATGCAGACCAGCTCCCAATGCCGACAGCCCCATTCATGGTTCTACACCCTCGGCAGCCTCACCAAGAGAGAGAGAGAGAGATGGGTGCTGCTGAGGCAGGTCGGTGACCCTCAAGGGCCCCTCAAAAGGGGCCAGACCCTCGGAGGCATAAAATTCAGCTAAAACATCAGAGGGGCCAAGACAGGCAGGCCCCTCAGATCAGAGGGGCACAGCGTTTGGGTGGCTGGGTGTGGTTTGGGGGGGGGGTGGTGGCCTTTGCTACCTGTGGCCCCCACTTTGTGGGATGGAGCCCCCAGCTCCGACTGGTGTGCCCCTATCCCACCTACTCCCCCCCTCACCGCTCTGCCACAGGGAGGCCACCTCCAAGGACATGGCAGCCTCCTCTGCGGTGGGGTGTGGGCTGGTGCTGACTCCGCCACAGGTAACATGCCAGCGAGTTGGGAAAATTGCCCCAAATTGGGGCCCTAATGATTTAAATTGACTTCCCATTTCCGTTCGGCAGAAACGATTCAGGCAGCTGACGCAATGCGACACCCCCTCACCCCAACTCCTCTCTGCACCCATCTCCGAGCCCCCATCCCTGGAGCCAGGAAATTCCACTCTAAGTGTCAAGGGGCTGATCAACCAGGAGGGCATCACCTCCCTACTTCTAAGCCGGTGACCATCACCTTCCAAGCGACCTCACTCTAAAGGCCAGTGAGAGTGTCAGGGATATTCATCGACAGAAGGTGTCACAGTCTATCCTCTCCCCCTACCACTTTTATTCCAACAGGTTTGCAATTGGCAGAGGTGTCCCATCCATTTGCAGTCCCAGTTGCTGCTTCAGGCATGGTGCAGTGGGTAGCACTCCTACTCCTGAATTAGAGGGTTGTGTGTTCTAAGTCCCATTCTGGAGACTTTAACACAAGGTCCAGCCTGATGCTCCTGTTGTGGTACTGAGGGGGTGCTGCAGTGTCAGAGGTGCCATTGTTGAGCTATGGCAGTAACTGAGGCTCTGTTGGTCCCTCTTGGGTAGTTGTTGAAAAGATCCCCCAGTCATCATTTTGAGGAAGAGAGTTCTCCCTGGTGTCCTGACCAATGTTTATCCCTCAACCAACATCACAAAAAAAATGAGCCGATCATTGTCATGTTGTCTGTTTGTGGGAGCTTGCTGTGCACAAGTTAGCTGCCACATTTCCTGCAATGACTACTCTTCAAAAAAGTATTTCATTGGCTGTAAAGCACCTTTGAGGGGACCATGGTATTGTATCTTAGATTTTATTTTTAGCCTCATAAATGAATTAAACCAATCAGAACAGGGGCTGGACATCACCAGTCTTGACAGCACGACAGCAACAGTGATGCAGACAGAAACGGCCCCTGGCAGGAGCTGCTTTGACCTCTTGCCAGGACAGTGGAGGCACAGCATTGACCAAGGTTTCTGCTCCCTCTCGACCACGGGATGGGGAAGAGGTTAGGATGAAGTCCCCCAGGGTGGAATAGCCCCATGCCACTTGCTGTCTGAGCTTCTGTCGGCCCATGGGTGAGGTACCAGGGAGTGCTGACACCTGCGGATCGGTAGTCCTGCCAAACTCCAGGGAGGAGGGAAAGACTGGGCAGTAATTTTTTTTCCAGCTGTTTCATTTTTTAGAATTATATGTGTGAATTGCTTGCAAACCAGAAACCATATCCACATCTCCACCCTTTCCCTAATGATCGGAATTCCACAGATAATGAGCAATTTATACAGCGATTAACTCTCATCACCCTGACAGTTTACCAACACCAGTGAGCATGTTGCATTTTAATCACCGGCTGATGGGATCCCAGAGCTACATCACTGAGGTGGCTTGGCCTGAATAGCCAAGTGGTTATGGTACTGGGTTTATAACCCCAAGATCTAAAAGTTCAAATCTCACAATGGCAAACTATGAAATAATGTAACTTCATCTGAAACAGATGGAAATGTGTTTGTACTCGAAAGAGTTACTTTGCTTGGCCTAAATAGCCAAGTGGTTATGGTACTGGGTTTGTAACCCCAAGATCAAGAGTTCAAATCTCACAATGGCAAACTATGAAACAATGTAACTTCATCTGAAACATATGGAAACAGGTTTACTCAAAAAGAGTATCAAGAGTTCAAATCTCACAATGGCAAAACTATGAAACAATGTAACTTCATCTGAATAGGAACAGATGGAAATGGGTCTGTACTCAAAAGAGTTACATCACTGAGGTGTTGGCAAGCTGAATGGGAGAGCCACATTACTCAAGCCATGGCTCTACATAGAGGTTGCCAACTCTACCTGCACCGACTCCTGGAGACTCCCTCACATAACCTTCTATTCCCACCCCATGCCCCCCACCCCCAAAAACCATCCTGCCTCCCCCACACCTGCCAATGGTTGTTTGACTTGTCCAACATCTTGGCACCCCCCCACCACTTTCCCTCAGCCAATCAGAACATGAGCCATTGCCTGATTGGATGGCACCTGACTATCAATCAAACAGCCCTTATCTCCACCCTCCCCCATCCAATATTATTTGACCCAATAATAAGCGGAAACTCAAAAGGAAATGAAACAAGGGAAAACGCATGGTTAAAAATTATGTTTCAAAAGCGCGCTGGCAAAATTCAACTATGAATGTTCTTGTATATTGTTGAAACGAGAGATGTGTTGTCGAAGCTTTTCATCTTTCACATGTCAGGACAAACACAAGAATACCAAATTTCAAACTATCACAATTTATACTACAGGAGAAAAGGGAGCTGATTGGTTGGCAAGTCCACTCTGATTGGCTGTGGTGTCACCATGGAGAAAGTTCCAGCGTTCTATAGTAAAAACCTCTGGATGGTGGGCAACTCAGATTCTCCGTCCTAGGGAGTGAGAGGTCTCAATTTGAACGGTTCCAGGGATGAGGGATGTTAGGTACAAGGTTAGGTTGAAGAAACTGGTGTTGTTCTTCTTGGGGCAAAGGAGGTTGAGGGGAGATCTGATCGAGGTGTTCAAGATTGCAACAGGTTTAGATAAAGTGGACAAAGAAAAGCTGTTGCCACTAGTCAATAGTGCAAGGACCAAGATTTAGGGTTTGAGGCAGAGTTATGGAGGGGGAGGGGGATGGGTTTTGAACAAGGATTATTTAAGCAGTGAGTGGTAATGACTTGGAACTCACTGCCCACAAAGATGGTGATGATCAATGATTTCAAGAGGGAGTTGGCACTTAGGGAAGTAAACTTGCAGGAATAAAGTGAGAGTGCATTGGGACTCTATGAATGGGTACTTCTGGAAGGGTTGCTGAAAGCGAGAGAGAGAGAGAGAGGGGCAAGAGGAGGAGGAGATAAAAAAAGATTTTTTTCAAAAAAATGATGAACTACATGGGGCAATATGAAGGACAGGTGAGCTCCTGAGCAGCGATGAAGCTTTAGTCACCCTAGGCAAAATGCAAAGTAAACTCTGATGCACTCAAAGCTTTACCGGACATTCAACACAGATAGTCAGAGGCTGTGAAGCAGGCGTGTCCTGAAACTTCCGAATTCCTGGCATTTCTGTATCCAGTGCTTCGTACTTGGAAATGAATTGCTTCAGATGTTTCTTCCTATTTAAAATAGCACAAAAACACATCACGGTGGAATTGTATTTAACAATGGTCTGTACACTGACTGATGTATCTCAGTCCCTCTCTCTCCCAGGGAGATATCTGTACACTGACCTATGTATCTCAGTCCTCTCTCTCAGGGAGATATCTGTACACTAACTGGTGTCTCTCAGTCCCCTCTCTCTCAGGGAGATATCTGTACACTAACTGGTGTCTCTCATTCCCCTCTCTCTCAGGGAGATATCTCATACACTGACTGGTGTCTCTCAGTCCCTCTCTCTCAGGAAGGTACCTGTACATTGACTGGTGTCTCTCAGTCCCTCTCTCTCAGGAAGGTATCTGTACACTAACTGGTGTCTCTCAGTCCCTCTGTCCCAGGGAGATATCTATACACTGATTGGTGTCACTCAGTTCCCTCTCCCTCAGGAAGGTATCTGTGCACTAACTGATGTCTCTCAGTCCCTCTCTCCCAGGGAGATATCTATACACTGATTGGTGTCTCTCAGTTCCCTCTCCCTCAGGGAGATATCTGTACACTAACTGGTGTCTCTCAGTCCCCTCTCTCTCAGGGAGATATCTGTACACTAACTGGTGTCTCTCAGTCCCCTCTCTCTCAGGGAGATATCTCATACACTGACTGGTGTCTCTCAGTCCCTCTCTCTCAGGAAGGTACCTGTACATTGACTGGAGTCTCTCAGTCTCTCTCAGGGAGATATCTGTACACTGCTCTCTCAACACACACCAAACACTCCCTAGGGTTGTCTTGAGAGATGGTTTTCCCCTGTGGCTGGACTGGGTTATTGGATGGTGTAGGAGTTGGGGATGGGGAACCTAAACACATTTAGTTTACTGCAGGAAACACTGTGTTTGAACATTCCTCTGTACCTACGCTGATTTGAAGATAGTCGACCGGCCAGTTTTGGTGGCATTGATGGTCTCGCTGAGGAGATTGAAACTCAGTCTGGATGGTTCCCCTGGCTCTGTGCTGTGGGCATTATCTGGGAGGGACACAAATCAGATTCTCAGTGGTGTTTGTGAATTTCGCAGGTTGAAACAGAAGATCCAGTTTTCTATACGTTTGTGTGTGTGCGTGTGTGTGTGTGTGTTTGTGTGTTTGTGTGTGTGTGAGTGCGTATGCGTGAGTGTGTGTGTGCGTGTGCATGAGTGTGTGTGGATGAGTGTGTAAGAACATGCGCATGAGTGTGTGTGTGTGTGTATGTGTGTGTATGTGCATGAATGTGAATGAGTGTGTGTGTGTGTGTGTGTGTGTGTGTGTGTAAGAATGTGAATGAGTGTATGTGTGTGTGTGTATGAATGTGAATGAGTGTATGTGTGTGTGTGTGTGTGTATGTGTGTATGAATGTGAATGAGTGTGTGTGTGTGTGTAAATGTGTTTGTGTGTGCATGAGTGTGTGAGTGAGTTTGTGAGTGTGTGTATGTGTGAGTGTGCACATGTGTGTGAGAGTCTGTGAAATCTCTTTCTTGCATAGTTTCTACGTGAGTTGCTCATGTAGTTGTGTAAAAGTAGATTCTCTTCCCTCAAGAATAAAAAGATTGAGAGGTGATTAAAAAGCAGAATAAAATGGGCTGGCTACATCTACTTCAATTTTGTTAATTTGCTGCCTGCTGTGAGACTGGGAATTCAAATCATCCCCAAGGAAAGAATTCACTAGAATGACTCCAGAGCAAAATGATAAGAGTTAATTTATGAGAACAAGTTTCATAAACTAGTCTTACATTCCTTTGAATATGGGAGTTCAAGCGACAGTTGTGATGTAAAAGGATTGAATACTGAGGGAGTGCTGCACTGTCGGATGAGATGTTCAAACACCTGGCAGCTTGAGTGAATGTGAAGGATCTCACAGCCTCTATTTCAAAGAGGAGCAGGGGGGAGGGGAGCGCTCCTTGCTGCCCTGGCCAATATTTACCCCTCACCCCAACACCTAATGTAAGTTTGTTTGGTGGTTATTGCTTTGCTGTTTGTGTGAGCTCCCTGTGTATGTGTCGGCTGCTGCCCCCTCCCCCCTAACTGAACTGCAACAGTCAGCACACTTCAAAAAACTCTGCCTTGGTTGTAAAGTGCTTTGGGAGCATTCAGAGGTAGTGAAAGGCGCTATAGAAATGTAAGTTCTTCCTTTCTTTATTGTGCGGCTGAAGCCGCCACCAGGAAGAGGAGAGAGTAGGGTGTGAAAACGACGGGTGGGAATTTGAAAGGAAATGTCTGCAAAAGCGTGAAAATTCACTCACAATGGTTATCGTACTCACCACAAAATTAACCAGAAGTGAACTCACCAGGATTTTTGGTGGAATCCATTTTCAATGGATCTTCCCGCCCTGGATAAAAATAAAGTTCTCAAACTGATCGACGATATCTCCACTGTCGGGAGCTACCTGGTCACAATGGGCCTGGGGTGCTCTGACCTGTGGCCCCTTGTGCTAAGTGATGTTAGAAATAACAATGGAGGGTAGCTAACCTGAGCCCCCTACCCATCCCACCGCTCAAAACCACCATCCACCCAACTCCACACCCCCCCATCCCTGCTCAACACCACTCCCCACCCCCCACCCCACCCCTCCATTGTGATGTCAACCGAGAGTTCAAACTCTCCTGTGAGGTAATGCTCCCTTTGTGAGGTGGGAACTCGGAAACTCTGGGCCAAACCTTTCTGCCAGTTCCAGGTGTCAAACTGATCCTCCCCGGTCTCCCAGTGAGCGAGAATCCTGGCTGACTTTCCCATCCAGCCTCACGAGCCTAACTCCAAGCGCAAACTCAAGTGGTCTGGGGTTAGTGAGAGAAAAGGAAAGGCGGGGTGGGGGGGGTCGGGGGGTGGCGGGGGCAGTTTCAAAAACAGGCCATCGAGTGAAGCCTGAGGAAAGCAGGCGAGAGATATTTGGACATGCGGTGAGGAGCCCTGTGCACCCGTTGGTATCGGCACTCAAACTGCGTTAATCTGCGTCTAACACACTCCAGCCTGTGTGAATCTGGGTCTAATGCACTCCAGCCTGTGTAAATCTGCGTCTAACACACTCCAGCCTGTGTTACCCTGTGTCTAACACACTCCAGCCTGTGTTACCCTGTGTCTAACACACTCCAGCCTGTGTTACCCTGTGTCTAACACACTCCAGCCTGTGTTAGTCTGTGTCTAACACACTCCAGTCTCTGTCTAACACACTCCAGACTGTGTTAGTCTGCGTCTAACACACTCCAGCCTGTGTTAGTGTCTAACACACACCAGTCTCTGTCCAACACACTCCAGCCTGAGTTAGTCTGTGTCAAACACAATCCAGCCTGTGTTAGTCTCTGTCTAACACACTCCAGTCTCTGTCTAACACAGTCCAGCCTGTGTTAGTCTGCATCTAACACACTCCAGCCTGTGTTATCCTGTGTCTAACACACTCCAACGTGTGTTACCCTGTGTCTAACAGACTACACCCTGTGTTAGTCTGGGTCTAACACACTCCAGCTTGTGTTAGTCTGTGTCCAAAACATTCCAGCCTATGTTACCCTGTGTCTAACACACTCCAGCCAGTGTTATTTTGTGTCTAACACACTCCAGCCTGAGTTACCCTGTGTCTAAAACAAAACAGCCTATGTTACCCTGTGTCTAACACACTCCAGCCTGAGTTACAATGTGTCTAACACATTCCAGCCTATGTTACCCTGTGTCCAACACACTCAAGCCTGTGTTACACTGTGTCTAACGCAGTCCAGCCTGTGTTACCCTGTGTCTAACACATTCCAGCCTGAGTTACACTGTGTCCAACACACTCCAGCCTGTGTTACCCCGTGTCTAACACACTCCAGCCTGTGTAACCCTGTGTCAAACACATTCCAGCCTGAGTTAAAATGTGTCTAACACATTCCAGCCTGTGTTACCCTGTGTCTAACATATTCTAGACTGTGTTACCCTGTGTCTAACGCATTCCAGCCTGAGTTACCCTGTGTCTAACACATTGCAGCCTGAGTTACCCTGTGTCTAACACATTCCAGCCTGAGTTAACCTGAGTCTAACACATTCCAGTCTGTGTAACCCTGTTTCTAACACACTCCAGCCTGTGTTACCCTATGTCTAACACACTCCAGCCTGTGTTAGTTGTGTCTAACACATTCCAGCCTGTGTTAACCTGTGTCCAACACATTCCAGCCTGCGTTACCCTAAGTCCTACACACTCCAGCCTGTGTTACCTTGTGTCTAACACACTCCAGGCTGTGTTACCCTGTGACTAACACACTCCAGCCTTTGTTACACTGTGTCAAACACACTCCAGCCTGTGTTACCCTTTGTCTAACGCACTCCAGCCTGTGTCAGTTTGTGTCTAACACACTCTAGCCTGTGTTAGTCCATGTCTAACACACTCCAGCCTGTGTTAGCCTGTGTCTAACACATCCCAGCCTGAGTTACCCTGTGTCCAACACACTCCAGCATTTGTCACCCTGTGTCTAACAAACTCCAGCCTGTGTTACCCTGTGTCTAACACACTCCAGCCTGTGTTGACCTGTGTCTAACATACGCCAGCCTATGTTACCCTTTGTCTAACACAGTCCAGCCTGTGTTACCCTGTGTCTAACACACTCCAGCCTGTGTTGCCCTGTGTCTAACATCCGCCAGCCTGAGTTACCCTTTGTCTAACACACCCCAGCCTGTGTTAGTTTGTGTCTAACACATTCCAGCCTGAGTTACACTGTGTCCAACACACTCCAGCCTGTGTTACCCTGTGTCTAACACACTCCAGCCTATGTTAGTCTGTGTCTAACCCACTCCAGCCTGTGTTAGTGCATGTCTAACACACTCCAGCCTGTGTTACCCTCTATCTAACACACTCCAGCCTGTGTTAACCTTTATCTAACACACTCCAGCATGTGTTAGTTGGTGTCTAACACATTCCAGCCTGAGTAACCCTGTGTCCAACACACTCCAGCCTGTGTTACCCTGTGTCCAACAGACTCCAGTCTGTGTTACCATGTGTCTAACACACTCCAGCCTGTGTTAGTCTGCGTCTAACACGCTCCAGCCTGTGTTAGTCTGTGACTAACACACTCCAGCCTGTGTTACTCTGTATCTAAACACTCCAGCCTCTGTTACCCTGTGTCTAACACACACCAGCCTGTGTTAGTTGGTGTCTAACACATTCCAGCCTGAGTTACCCTTGTCCAACAGACTCCAGCCTGTGTTACCCCGTGGCTAACACACTCCAGCTGGTGTTACCCTGTGTCTAACACATTCCAGCCTGAGTTATACTGTATCTAAAAAACTCCAGCCTGCGTTAGTCTGTGTCTAACACACTCCAGCCTGTTTTAGTCTGCGTCTAACACACTCCAGCCTGTGTTACTCTGTCTAACACACTCCAGCCTGTGTTACCCTGTGTCTATCACACTCCAGCCTCAGTTACCCTGTGTCTAACACACTCCAGCCTCAGTTACCCTGTGTCTAACACACTCCAGCCTGTGTCTGTCTGTGTCTAACACAGTCCAGCATGTGTTAATCTGTGTCTAACACATTCCAGCCTGAGTCACCATGTGTCTAACACATTCCAGCCTGAGTTACCCTGTGTCTAACACATTCCAGACTGTGTTACCCTGTGTATAACACACTCCAGCCTGTGTTACCTTGTGTCTAACACAATCCAGCCTGTTTTACCCCATGTCTAACACAAACCCGACTGTGTTAGCTTGTGTCTAACACATTCCAGCCTGTGTTAACCTTTGTCCAACACACTCCAGCCTGTGTTACCCTGTGTCTCACTCACTCCAGCCTGTGTTACCCTGTGTCTATCCCACTCCAGGCTGTGTTACCCTGTGTCCAACACACTCCAGCCTGTGTTAACCTGTGTCTAACACACTCAAGCCTGTTTTAGTTTGTGTCTAACACATTCCTGCCTATGTTACCCTGTGTTTAACACACTCCAGGCTCTGTTACCCTGTGTCAAACATACTCCTGCCTGTGTTACACTTTGTCTAACACACTCCAGCCTGTGTTAGTTTGTGGTTAACACATTCTAGCCTGTGTTACGCTGTGTCCAACACATTGCAGCCTGTGTTACCCTCTGTCTAACACACTCCAGCCTATGTTATTCTGTGTCTAACACACTCCAGCCTGTGTTACACTGGGTCAAACACATTCCAGCCGGTGTTACGCTTTGTCCAACAAACTCCAGCCTGTGTTAGGCTGTGTCTAACACAGACCAGCCTGAGTTACACTCTGTCTAACACAATCCAGCCTGTGTTACCCTATGTCATACACACTCCAGCCTTTGTTACTCTGTGTATAACACACTCCAGCGTGTGTTACCCTGTGTCTAACACACTCCAGCCTGTGTTACCCAATGACTAACACACTCCAGCCTGTGTTAGTTTGTGTCTAACACTTTCCAGCCTGTGTGAGCCTGTGTCTAATACACTCCAGCCTTTGTCACCCTGTGTCTAACACACTCCAGCCTGTGTTACCCTGTGTCTAACACACTCCAGCCTGTGTTGACCTGTGTCTAACATACGCCAGCATGTGTTACCCTTTGTCTAACACACTCCAGCCTGTTTTACCCTGTGTCTAGCACATTCCAGCCTGTGTTGCCCTGTGTCTAACATACGCCAGCCTGAGTTAACCTATGTCTAACATACTCATCCTGTGTTGGTTTGCGTCTAACACATTCCAGCTTGAGTTACACTGTGTCCAACACACTCCAGCCTGTGTTACCCTGTGTCTAACACACTCCAGCCTGTGTTACCCAGTGTCTAACACACTCCAGCATGTGTTAGTTGGTGTCTAACACACTCCAGCCTTTTTTACCCTGTGTCCAACACACTCCAGCCTGTGTTACACTTTGTCTAACACACTCCAGCCTGTGTTAGTTTGTGGTTAACACATTCTAGCCTGTGTTACGCTGTGTCCAACACATTGCAGCCTGTGTTACCCTCTGTCTAACACACTCCAGCCTATGTTATTCTGTGTCTAACACACTCCAGCCTGTGTTACACTGGGTCAAACACATTCCAGCCGGTGTTACGCTTTGTCCAACAAACTCCAGCCTGTGTTACCCAGTGTCTAACACACTCCAGCATGTGTTAGTTGGTGTCTAACACACTCCAGCCTTTTTTACCCTGTGTCCAACACACTCCAGCCTGTGTTACCCAGTGTCTAACACACTCCAGCCTGTGTTAGTCTGCATCAAACACACTCCAGCCTGTGTTAGTCTGTGACTAACACACTCCAGCCTGTGTTACCCTGTATCTAACACACTTCAGCCTGTGTTACCCTGTGTCTAACACACTCCAGCCTGTGTTAGTTGGTGTCTAACACATTCCAGCCTGAGTTACCCTGTGTCCAACTCAAACCAGCCTGTGTTACCCCGTGGCTAATGCACTCCAGCCTGTGTTACCTCGTGTCTAACACACTCCAGCCTTTGTTTCCCTGTGTCCAACAAACTCGAGCCTGTGTTACCCCGTGGCTAACACACTCCAGCCTGTGTTACCCTGTGTCTAACCCACTCCAGCCGGTGCTACCCTGTGTCTAACACACTCCAGCCTGTGTTACCCTGTGTCTAACACATTCCAGTCTGAGTTACACTGTGTCGAACAAACTCTAGCCTGCGATAGTCTGTGTCTAACACACTCCAGCCTGTGTTACCCAATGACTAACACACTCCAGCCTGTGTTAGTTTGTGTCTAACACTTTCAAGCCTGAGTTACCCTGTTTCAAACACACTGCAACTTGTGTAACCCTGTGTCTAACATACTCCAGCCTGTGTTAGTTTGTGTCTAACACTTTCCGGCCTGTGTGAGCCTGTGTCTAATACACTCCAGCCTTTGTTACCCTCTGTCTAACACAATCCAGCCTGTGTTACCCTGTGTCTAACACACTCCAGCCTGTGTTGACCTGTGTCTAACATACTCCAGCCTGTGTTACCCTTTGTCTAACACACTCCAGCCTGTGTTACCCTGAGTTAACCTTTGTCTAACACACCCATCCTGTGTTGGTTTGCGTCTAACACATTCCAGCCTGAGTTACACTGTGTCCAAAACACTCCAGCCTGTGTTACCCTGTGTCTAACACAATCCAGCCTGTGTTACCATGTGTCCAACACACTCCAGCCTGTGTTACCATGTGTCTAACACTCTCCAGCGTGAGTTACCCTGTGCCTAACACACTCCAGCCTGTGTTACCCTATGCCTAACACATTCCAGCCTGATGTACACTGTGTCTAACACATTCCAGCCTGTGTTACCCTGTGTCTTACACACTCCAGGATGTTTTACCCTGTGTCGAACACATTCCAGCCTGAGTTACCCTGTGTCTAACACATTCCAGCCTGTGTTACCCTGTGTATAACACACTCCAGCCTGTGTTAGTTTGTGTCTAACACAATCCAGCCTGTGTTACCCTATGTCTAACACACTCCAGACTGTGTTAGTTTGTGTCTAACAGATTCAACGTGAGTTACCCTGTGTCTAACACATTCCAGCCTGTGCTAACCTGTGTCTAACACATTCCAGCCTGTGTTAACCTGTGTCCAACACATTCCAGCCTGAGTTGCACTGTGTCCAACACACTCCAGCCTGTGTTACCCCATGTCTAACACACTCCCGACTGTGTTAGTTTGTGTCTAACACATTCCACCCTGAGTTACCCTGTGTCTAACACATTCCAGCCTGTGTTAACCTTTGTCCGACACAATCCAGCCTGTGTTACCCTGTGTCTCACACACTCCAGCCTGTGTTACCCTGTGTCTAACCCACTCCAGGCTGTGTTACCCTGTGTCCAACACACTCCAGCCTGTGTTAACCTGTGTCTAACACACTCAAGCCTGTTTTAGTTTGTGTCTAACACATTCCTGCCTATGTTACCCTGTGTCTAACACACTCCAGGCTCTGTTACCCTGTGTCAAACATACTCCTGCCTGTGTTACACTTTGTCTAACACACTCCAGCCTGTGTTAGTTTGTGTCTAACACATTCTAGCCTGAGTTCCCCTGTGTCCAACACATTGCAGCCTGCGTTACCCTCTGTCTAACACACTCCAGCCTGTGTTATTCTGTGTCTAACACATTCCAGCCGGTGTTACCCTTTGTCCAACAAACTCCAGCCTGTGTTAGGCTGTGTCTAACACAGACCAGCCTGAGTTACCCTCTGTCTAACACAATCCAGCCTGTGTTACCCTATGTCATACACACTCCAGCCTTTGTTACTCTGTGTATAACACACTCCAGCGTGTGTTACCCTGTGTCTAACACACTCCAGCGTGTGTTACCCAATGACTAACACACTGCAGCCTGTGTTAGTTTGTGTCTAACACATTCAAGCCTGAGTTACCCTGTGTCGAACACACTGCAGCTTGTGTAACCTTGTGTCTAACATACTCCAGCCTGTGTTAGTTTGTGTCTAACACTTTCCAGCCTGTGTGAGCCTGTGTCTAATACACTCCAGCCTTTGTTACCCTGTGTCTAACACACTCCAGCCTGTGTTGACCTGTGTCTAACATACGCCAGCAAGTGTTACCCTTTGTCTAACACACTCCAGCCTGTGTTACCCTGTGTCTAAGACATTCCAGCCTGTGTTGCCCTGTGTCTAACATACGCCAGCCTGAGTTAACCTATGTCTAACACACCCATCCTGTGTTGGTTTGTGTCTAACACATTCCAGCCTGAGTTACACTGTGTCCAACACACTCCAGCCTGTGTTACCCTGTGTCTAACACACTCCAGCCTGTGTTACCCAGTGTCTAACACACTCCAGCATGTATTAGTTGGTGTCCAACACACTCCAGCCTGTGTTACCAAGTGTCTAACACACTCCAGCCTGTGTTAGTCTGAGTCTAACACACGCCAGCCTGTGTTAGTCTGTGACTAACACACTCCAGCCTGTGTTACCATGTATCTAACACACTCCAGCCTGTGTTACCCTGTGTCTAACACAATCCAGCCTGTGTTAGTTGGTGTCTAAGACATTCCAGCCTGTGTTGCCCTGTGTCTAACATACGCCAGCCTGAGTTTACCTATGTCTAACACACCCATCCTGTGTTGGTTTGTGTCTAACACATTCCAGCCTGAGTTACACTGTGTCCAACACACTCCAGCCTGTGTTACCCTGTATCCAACACACTCGAGCCTGTGTTATCCCGTGGCTAACTCACTCCAGCCTGTGTTACCCTGTGTCTAACCCACTCCAGCCGATGTTACCCTGTGTCTAAACACCCCAGGCTGTGTTACCCTGTGTCTAACACATTCCAGTCTGAGTTACACTGTGTCTAACAAACTCTAGCCTGCGATAGTCTGTGTCTAACAAACTCCAGCCTGTGTTAGTCTGCGTCTAACACACTTCAGCCTGTGTTTGTCTGTGTCTAACACACTCCAGCCTGTTTTAGTCTGTATCTAACACACTCAAGCCTGTGTTACCCTGTATCTAACACATTCCAGACTGAGTTACCCTGTGTCTAACACGCTCCAGCCTGTGTCCATCTGCGTCTAACACTCTCCAGCCTGTGTTAGTCTGTGTCTAACACACTCCAGCCTGTGTTACCATGTGTCTAACACTCTCCAGCGTGAGTTACCCTGTGCCTAACACACTCCAGCCTGTGTTACCCTTTGCCTAACACATTCCAGCCTGTGTTACCCTGTGTCTAACACACTCCAGGATGTGTTACCCTTTGTCTAACACATTCCACCCTGAGTTACCCTGTGTCTAACACATTCCAGCCTGAGTTACCCTGTGTCTAACAGACTCCAGGCTGTGTTACCCTGTGTCTAACACACTCAAGCCTGTTTTAGTTTGTGTCTAACACATTCCTGCCTTTGTTATCCTTTGTCTAACACACTCCAGCCTGTGTTAGTTTGTGTCTAACACATTCTAGCCTGAGTTACCCTGTGTCCAACACATTGCAGCCTGTGTTACCCTCTGTCTAACACACTCCAGCCTGTGTTATTGTGTCTAACACACTCCACCCTATGTTACCCTGTGTCTAACACACTCCAGCCTGTGTTACACTGGGTTTATCACATTCAAGCCTGTGTTACCCTTTGTCCAACAAACTCCAGCCTATGTTAGGCTGTGTCTAATACACTCCAGCATGTGTTACCCTGTGTCTAACACATTCCAGCCTGAGTTACCCTCTGTCTAACACATTCCAGCCTGAGTTACCCTGTGTCTAACACAATCCAGCCTGTGTTACCCTATGTCTAACACACTCCTGCCTTTGTTCCCCTGTGTATAAAACACTCCAGCGTGTGTTTGTCTGTGTCTAACACACTCCAGCCTTTGATTGTCTGTGTCTAACACACTCCAGCCTGTATTAATCTCTGACTTACAATCTCCAGCCTGTGTTACCCTGTATCGAACACACTCCAGCCTCTGTTACCCTGTGTCTAACACACTCCAGCCTGTGTTACCCAATGACTAACACACTCCAGCCTGTGTTAGTTTGTGTCTAACACATTCCAGCCTGAGTTACCCTGTGTCCAACACACTGCAGCTTGTGTAACCCTGTGTCTAACATACTCCAGCCTGTGTTAGTTTGTGTCTAACACACTCCAGCCTGTGTGAGCCTGTGTCTAATACACTCCAGCCTTTGTTACCCTGTGTCTAACACACTCCAGCCTGTGTTACCCTGTGTCTAACGCACTCCAGCATGTGTTGACCTGTGTCTAACATACGCCAGCCTGTGTTACCCTTTGTCTAACACACTCCAGCCTGAGTTACCCTGTGTCTATCACACTCCAGCCTGTGTTGCCCTGTGTCTAACATTCGCCAGCCTGAGTTACCCTTTGTCTAACACACCCATCCTGTGTTAGTTTGCGTCTAACACATTCCAGCCTGAGTTACACTGTGTCCAACAAACTCCAGCCTGCGTTACCCTGTGTGTAACACACTCCAGCCTGTGTTACCCAGTGGCTAACACACTCCAGCATGTCTTAGTTGGTGTCTAACACATTGCAGCCTGAGTTACGCTGTGTCCAAAACACTCCAGCATGTGTTACCCCCGTGTCTAACACACTCCAGCCTTTGTTACCCTGTTTCCAACACACTCCAGCCTGTGTTACCATGTGTCTAACACACTCCAGCCTGTGTTAGTCTGCGTCTAACACACACCAGCCTGTGTTAGTCTGTGACTAACACTCTCCAGCCTGTGCTACCCTGTATCTAACACACTCCAGCCTGTGTTACCCTGTGTCTAACACACTCCAGCCTGTGTTAGTTGGTGTCTAACACATTCCAGCCTGAGTTACCCTGTGTCCAACACACTCCAGCCTTTGTACCCCGTGGCTAACACACTCCAGACTGTGTTAGTTTGTGCCTAACAGATTCCACCCTGGGTTACCCTGTGTCTAACACATTCCAGCCTGTGCTAACCTGTGTCTAACACATTCCAGCCTGTGTTAACCTGTGTCCAACACATTCCAACCTGAGTTGCACTGTGTCCAACATACTCCAGCCTGTGTTACCCTTTGTCTCACACAATCCAGCCTGCGTTACCCTGTGTCTAACCCACTCCAGGCTGTGTTACCCAGTGTCCAACACACTCCAGCCTGTGTTACCCTGTATCTAACACACTCAAGCCTGTTTTAGTTTGTGTCTAACACATTCCTGCCTATGTTACCCTTAGCCTAACACACTCCAGCCTGTGTTACTTTGTGTCTAACACATTCTAGCCTGAGTTACCCTCTGTCCAACACATTGCAGCCTGTGTTACCCTCTGTCTAACACACTCCAGCCTGTGTTATTGTGTCTAACACTCCAGCCTATGTTACTCTGTGTCTAACACACTCCAGCCTGTGTTACACTGGGTTTAACACATTCCAGCCTGCGTTACCCTTTGTCCAACAAACTCCAGCCTGTGTTAGGCTGTGTCTAACACACTCCAGCCTGTGTTACCCTGTGTCTAACAGATTCCAGCCTGAGTTACCCTCTGTCTAATGCATTCCAGCCTGAGTTACCTTGTGTCTAACACAATCCAGCCTGTGTTACCCTATGTCTAACACACTCCAGCCTTTGTTACATTGTGTATAACACACTCCAGCGTGTGTTTGTCTGCATCTAACACACTCCAGCCTGTGTTTGTCTGCGTCTAACACACTCCAGCTTGTGTTAATCTGTGACTAACACACTCCAGCCTGTGTTAGTTTGAGTCTAACACATTCCAGCCTGTGTTACCCAATGACTAACACACTCCAGCCTGTGTTAGTTTGTGTCTAACACATTCCAGCCTGAGTTACCCTGTGTCCAACAGACTGCAGCTTGTGTTACCCTGTGTCTAACATACTCCAGCCTGTGTAAGTTTGTGTCTAACACTCTCCAGCCTGAGTGAGTCTGTGACTAACAATCTCCAGCCTGTGATACCCTGTATCTAACACACTCCAGCCTGTGTTAACCTGTGTCTAACACACTCCAGCCTGTGTTAGTTGGTGTCTAACACATTCCAGCCTAAGTTACCCTGTGTGCAACACACTCCAGCCTGCGTTACCCCGTGGCTAACACACTCCATCCTGTGTTACCCTGTGTCTAACACATTCCAGCTGGTGTTACACTGTGTCTAACACACTCCAGCATGTGTTACTCTGTGTCTACTACATTCCAGACTGAGTTACACTGTGTCTAACAAACTCCAGCCTGCGTTAGTCTGTGTCTAACACACTCCAGCCTGTGTTAGTGTGCGTCCAACACACTCCAGCCTGTGTTACCCTGTGTCTAACACACTCCAACCTGTGTTACCCTATATCTAACACACTCCAGCCTGTGTTAGTTTGTGTCCAACACATTCCAGCCTGAGTTACCCTGTGTCCAGCACATTCCAGCCTGTGTTAACCTGTGTCCAACACATTCCAGCCTGAGTTCCCCTAGGTGTAACACACTCCAGCCTGTGTTACCTTGTGTCTAACACACTCCAGCCTGTGTTACCCTGTGTCTAACACTCTAAAGCCTGTGTTACCCTGTGTCTAACATACGCCAGCCTGTGTTACCCTTTGTCTAACACACCCATCCTGTGTTGGTTTGCATCTAACACATTCCAGCCTGAGTTACACTGTGTCCAACACACTCCAGCCTGTGTTACACAGTGTCTAACACACTCCAGCATGTGTTAGTTGGTGTCTAACACACTCCAACCTTTGTTACCCTGTCTCCAACACACTCCAGCCTGTGTTACCCTGTGTCTAACACACTCCAGGCTCTGTTACCCTGTGTCAAACACACACCAGATTGTGTTAGTCCGTGTCTAACACAATCCAGCCTGTGTTACCCTCCATTTAACACACTCCAGCCTGTGTTACCCAGTGTCTAACACACTCCAGCATGTGTTAGTGGGTGTCTAACACATTCCAGCATGAGTTACCCTGTGTCCAACACACTCCAGCCTGTGTTACCCCGTGTCTAACACACTCCAGCCTCTGTTACCCTGTGTCCAACACACTCCAGCCTGTGTTACCATGTGTCTAACACACTCCAGCCTGTGTTTGTCTGCGTCTAACACACTCCAGCCTGTTTTAACCTGTGACTTACACACTCCAGCCTGTGTTACCCTGTATCGAACACACTCCAGCCTGTGTTACCCTGTGTCTAACACACTCCAACCTGTGTTACCCAATGACTAACGTACTCCAGCCTTTGTTAGTTTGTGTCTAACACTCTCCAGCCTGTGTGCGCCTGTGTCTAATAGACTCCATCCATTGTTACCCTGTGTCTAACACACTCCAGCCTGTGTTACCCTGTGTCTAACACGCTCCAGCCTGTGTTACCCTTTGACTAACACACTCCAGCATGTGTTAGTTGGTGTCTAACACATTCCAGCCTGAGTTATCCTGTGTCCAACACACTCCAGCCTGTGTTACCCCATGTCTAACACACTCCAGCCTCTGTTACCCTGTGTCCAACACACTCCAGCCTGTGTTACCACGTGTCTAACACACTCCAGCCTGTGTTTGTCTGCGTCTAACACACTCCAGCCTGTGTTAATCTGTGACTTACACACTCCAGCCTGTGTTACCCTGTATCGAACACACTCCAGCCTGTGTTACTCTGTGTCTAACACACTCCAGCCTGTGTTACCCAATGACTAACATACTCCAGCCTGTGTTAGTTTGTATCTAACACTCTCCAGCCTGTGTGAGCCTGTGTCTAATACTCTCCAGCCTTTGTTACCCTGTATCTAACACACTCCAGCCTGTGTTACCCTGTGTCTAACACACTCCAGCTTGTGTTGACCTGTGTCTAACATACGCCAGCCTGTGTTACCCTTTGTCTAACACACTCCAGCCTGTGTTACCCTGTGTCTAACATACTCCAGCCTGTGTTGCCCTGTGTCTAACATACGCCAGCCTGTGTTACCCTTTGTCTAACACACCCATCCTGTGTTGGTTTGCGTCTAACACACTCCTGCCTTTGTTCCCCTGTGTATAAAACACTCCAGCGTTTGTTTGTCTGTGTCTAACACACTCCAGACTTTGATTGTCTGCGTCTAACACACTCCAGCCTGTGTTAATCTGTGACTAACACACTCCAGCCTGTGTTACCCAATGACTAACACACTCCAGCCTGTGTTAGTTTGTGTCTAACACATTCCAGCCTGAGTTACCCTGTGTCCAACACACTGCAGCTTGTGTAACCCTTTGTCTAACATCCTCCAGCCTGTGTTAGTTTGTGTCCAACACATTCCAGTCTGAGTTACCCTGTGTCTAACACATTCCAGCCTGTGTTAACCTGTGTCCAACACATTCCAGCCTTAATTACTCTATGTCCAACACACTCCAGCCTGTGTTACCTTGTGTCTAACACACTCCAGCCTGTGTTACCCCGTGTCTAACAAACCCCAGTCTCTGTTAGATTGTTTCTAACACATTCTAGCCTGAGTTAGCCTGTGGCCAACTCATTCCAGCCTGAGTTACCCTATGACTAACACACTCCAGCCTGTGGTACCTTGTGTCTAACACAATCCAGCCTGTGTCACACAGTGTCTAACACCCTCCAGGCTCTGTTACCCTGTGTCAAACACACACCAGCCTGTGTTACCCTTTGTCTAACACACTCCAGCCTGTGTTAATTTGTGTCTAACACATTCCAGCCTGAGTTACCCTGTGTCCAACACATTGCAGCCTGTGTTACCCTCTGTCTAACACATTCCAGCCTTTGTTATTCTGTGTCTAACATATTCCAGCATATGTTACCCTGTGTCTAACACACTCCAGCATGTGTTACACTTGGTCTAACACATTCCAGCCAGTTTTACCCTTTGTTCAACACACTCCAGACTGTGTTACCCTGTGTCTAACACATTCCAGCCTGAGTTACCCTGTGTCCAACGCACTGCAGCTTGTGTTACCCTGTGTCTAACATAATCCAGCCTGTGTTAGTTTGTGTCTAACACTCTCCAGGCTGTGTAAGCCTGTGTCTAATACACTCCAGCCTTTGTTACCCTGAGTCTAACACACTCCAGCCTTTGTTACCCTGTGTCTAACAAACTCCAGCCTGTGCTACCCTGTGTCTAACATACGCCAGCCTGAGTTACCCTTTGTCTAACACACCCCAGCCTGCGTTAGTTTGTTTCTAACACATTCCAACCTGAGTTACACTGTGTCCAACACACTCCAGCCTGTGTTACCCTGTGTCTAACACCCTCCAGCCTTTGTTAGTGTGCGTCATACACACTCCAGCCTTTGTTAGTCCGTGCCTAACACACTCCAGCCCGTGTTACCCTCTATCTAACACACTCCAGCCTGTGTTACCCAGTGCCTAACACTCTCAAGCAGGTGTTAGTTGGTGTCTAAGACATTCCAGCCTGTGTTACCCAGTGTCTAACACACTCCAGCATGTATTAGTTGGTGTCCAACACACTCCAGCCTGTGTTACCAAGTGTCTAACACACTCCAGCCTGTGTTAGTCTGAGTCTAACACACGCCAGCCTGTGTTAGTCTGTGACTAACACACTCCAGCCTGTGTTACCATGTATCTAACACACTCCAGCCTGTGTTACCCTGTGTCTAACACAATCCAGCCTGTGTTAGTTGGTGTCTAACACACTCCAGCCTGTGTTACCCTGTGTCTAAGACATTCCAGCCTGTGTTGCCCTGTGTCTAACATACGCCAGCCTGAGTTAACCTATGTCTAACACACCCATCCTGTGTTGGTTTGTGTCTAACACATTCCAGCCTGAGTTATCCTGTGTCCAACAAATTCCAGCCTGTGTTAAGCTGTGTCTAACACACTCCAGCCTATGTTACCCTGGGTCTAACACATTCCAGCCTGAGTTACACTGTGTCTCACACACTCCAGCCTGCGTTGACCTGTGTCTAACATACGCCAGCCTGAGTTAACCTATGTCTAACACACCCATCCTGTGTTGGTTTGTGTCTAACACATTCCAGCCTGAGTTATCCTGTGTCCAACAAATTCCAGCCTGTGTTAAGCTGTGTCTAACACTCTCCAGCCTGTGTTGCACTGTGTCTAACATATGCCAGCCTGAGTTACCCTTTGTCTAAAACAACCCAGCCTGAGTTAGTTTGTGTCTAACACATTCCAGCGTGAGCTACAATGTTTCCAACACACTCCAGCCTGTGTTACCCTGTGTCTAACACACGCCAGCCTGTGTTAGTCTGCGTCAAGCACACTCCAGCCTGTGCTAGTCCATGTCTAACACACTCCAGCCTGGGTTACCCTATATCTAACACACTCCAGCCTGTGTTACCCGGTGTCTAACACACTCCAGCATGTGTTAGTTGGTGTCTAACACATTCCAGCCTGAGTTACCCTGTGTCCAACAAACTCCAGCCTGTGTTAACCTGTGTCTAACACACTCCAGCCGGTGTTACCCTGTGTCTAACACACTCCAGCCTGTGTTAGTTTGTGTCCAACACATTTTAGCCTGAGTTACCCTGTGTCTAACACATTCCAGCCTGTGTTAACCTGTGTCCAACACATTCCAGCCTGAGTTACTCTATGTCCAATAAACTCCAGCCTGTGTTACCTTGTGTCTAACACACTCCAGCCTGTCTTACCCAGTGTCTAACACACCCCAGTCTCTGTTGGTTTGTGTCTAACACATTCCAGCCTGAGTTACCCTGTATCCAACAAATTCCAGCCTGTGTTAAGCTGTGTCTAACACACACCAGCCTATGTTACCCTGGGTCAAACACATTCCAGCCTGAGTTACCCTGTGTCTCACACACTCCAGCCTGTGTTGACCTGTGTCTAACATACGCCAGCCTGTGTTACCCTTTGTCTAACACAATCCAGCCTGTGTTACCCTGTGTCTAACACACTCCAGCCTGTGTTAGTTTGTGTCTAACACATTCCAGCGTGAGCTACAATGTTTCCAACACACTCCAGCCTGTGTTACCCTGTGTCTAACACACTCCAGCCTGTGTTAGTCTGCGTCAAGCACACTCCAGCCTGTGTTAGTCCATGTCTAACACACTCCAGCCTGGGTTACCCTATATCTAACACACTCCAGCCTGTGTTACACAGTGTCTAACACATTCCAGCATGTGTTAGTTGGTGTCTAACACATTCCAACCTGAGTTACCCTTTGTCCAACACACTCCAGCCTGTGTTACCCCATGTTGAACACACACCAGCATGTGTTAGTTGGTGTGTAACACATTCCAGCCTGAGTTACACTTTGTTCAACACACTCCAGCCTGTGTTACCCCGTGTCGAACACACTCCAGCCTTTGTTACCCTTTGTCCAACACACTCCAGCCTGTGTTACCATCTGTCTAACACACTCCAGCCTGTCTTAGTCTGCCTCTAACACACTCCAGCCTCTGTTAGTCTGTGACAAACACACTCCAGCCTGTGTTACCCTGTATCTAACACACTCCAGCCTGTGTTACCCTGTGTCTAACACACTGCAGCCTGTGTTAGTTGGTGTCTAACACATTCCAGCCTGAGTTACCCTGTGTCCAACAAATTCCAGCCTGTGTTAAGCTGTGTCTAACACACTCCAGCCTATGTTACCCTGGGTCAAACACATTCCAGCCTGAGTTACCCTGTGTCTCACACACTCCAGCCTGTGTTGACCTGTGTCTAACATACGCCAGCCTGTGTTACCCTTTGTCTAACACAATCCAGCCTGTGTTAGTTTGTGTCTAACACATTCCAGCGTGAGCTACAATGTTTCCAACACACTCCAGCCTGTGTTACCCTGTGTCTAACACACTCCAGCCTGTGTTAGTCTGCGTCAAGCACACTCCAGCCTGTGTTAGTCCATATCTAACACACTCCAGCCTGGGTTACCCTATATCTAACACACTCCAGCCTGTGTTACCCAGTGTCTAACACATTCCAGCATGTGTTAGTTGGTGTCTAACACATTCCAACCTGAGTTACCCTTTGTCCAACACACTCCAGCCTGTGTTACCCCGTGTCGAACACACTCCAGCCTTTGTTACCCTGTGTCCAACACACTCCAGCCTGTGTTACCATGTGTCTAACACACACCAGCCTGTCTTAGTCTGCGTCTAACACACTCCAGCCTGTGTTATTCTGTGACTAACAGACTCCCGCCTGTGTTACCCTGTATCTAACACACTCCAGCCTGTGTTACCCTGTGTCTAACACACTCCAGCCTGTGTTCGTTGGTGTCTAACACATTCCAGCCTGAGTTAGCCTGTGTCTAACAAACTCCAGCCTGTGTTACCCTGTGTCTAACACACTCCAGCCGGTGTTACCTTGTGTCTAACATACTCCAGCCTGTGTTTCTCTCTGTCTACAAAATTCCAGCCTGAGTTACACTCTGTCTAACAAACTCCAGCCTGCGTTAGTCTGTGTCTAACACACTCCAGCCTGTGTTATTCTGCGTCTAACACACTCCAGCCTGTGTTTCCCTGTCTAACACACTCCAGCCTGTGTTAGTTTGTGTCCAACACATTCCAGCCTGTGTTACCCTGTGTCCAACACATTCCAGCCTGTGTTAAGCTGTGTCCAACACATTCCAGCCTTACTTACTCTATGTCCAACACACTCCAGCCTGTGTTATCTTGTGTCTAAATCACTCCAGCCTATGTTACCCAGTGTCTAACAAACCCCAGTCTCTGTTAGATTGTTTCTAACACATTCTAGCCTGAGTTACCCTGTGTCCAACAAATTCCAGCCTGTGTTAGGCTGTGTCTAACACACTCCAGCCTATGTTACCCTGTGTCTAACACATTCCAGCCTGAGTTACCCTCTGTCTAACACATTCCATTCTGAGTTACCCTGTGTCTAACACAATCCAGCCTGTGTTACCCTATGTATAACACACTCCAGCCTTTGTTACCCTGTGTATATCAAACTCCAGCATGTGTTACCCTGTGTCTGACACACTCCAGCCTGTGTTATCCAATGACTAACACACTCCAGCCTGTGTTACCCTTTGTCTAACACACTCCAGCCTGTGTTAGTTTGTGTCTAACATATTCCAGCCTATGTTACCCTGTGTCTAACACACTCCAGCCTGTGTTACACTGGGTTTAACATAATCCAGCCTGTGTTACCCTATGCCTAACACACTCCAGCCTTTGTTACCCCGTGTATAACACACTCCAGCCTGTGTTACCCTCCATCTAACACACTCCAGCCTGTGTTACCCAATGACTAACCCACTCCAGCCTGTGTTAATTTGTGTCTAACACATTCCAGCCCGAGTTACCCTGTGTCCAACACACTGCAGCTTGTGTTACCCTGTGTCTAACATACTCCAGCCTGTGTTAGTTTGTGTCTAACACACTCCAGCCGGTGTTACCCTGTGTCTAACACACTCCAACCTGTGTTACCCTGTGTCTAACACATTCCAGCCTGACTTACACTGTGTCTAACAAACTCCAGCCTGCGTTAGTCTGTGTCTAACACACTCCAGCCTCTTTTAGTCTGTATCTAACACACTCCAGCCTGTGTTACCCTGTGTCTATCACACTCCAGCCTGAGTTAGCCTCTGTCTAACACGCTCCAGCCTGTGTCCGTCTGCGTCTAACACACTCCAGCCTGTGTTAGTCTCTGTCTAACACACTCCAGCCTGTTTTTGTCTGTATCTAACACACTCCAGCCTGTGTTACCCTGTGTCTATCACAATCCAGCCTGAGTTAGTCTGTGTCTAACACGCTCCATCCTGTGTCTGTCTGCGACTAACATACACCAGCCTGTGTTAGTCTGTGTCTAACACACTCCAGCGGGAGTTACCCTGTGCCTAACACACTCCAGCCTGTGTTACCCCTTGCCTAACACATTCCAGCCTGAGTTACACTGTGTCTAACACATTCCAGCCTGTGTTACCCTGTGTCGAACACACTCCAGGATGTGTTACCCTGTGTCTAACACATTCCAGCCTGAGGTACCCTGTGTCTAACACATTCCAGCCTGAGTTAACCTGTGTCTAACACACTCCAGGCTGTGTTACCCTGTGTCTAACACATTCCAGCCTGTGTTACCCTGTGTATAACACACTCTAGCCTCTGTTACCTTGTGTCTAACACATTCCACCCTGAGTTACCCTGTGTCTAACACATTCCAGCCTCTGCGAACCTGTGTCTAACACATTCCAGCCTGAGTTGCCCTGTGTCCAACACACTCCAGCCTGTGTTAGCCTGTGTCTCACACACTCCAGCCTGTGTTACCCTGTGTGTAACACACTCCAGGCTGTGTTACCCTGTGTCCAACACGCTCCAGCCTGTGTTACCCTGTGTCTAACTCACTCAAGCCTGTTTTAGTTTGTGTCTAACACATTCCTGCCTATGTTACCCTGTGTCTAACACTCTCCAGCCGCTGTTACCCTGTGTGTAACATACCCCAGCCTGAGTTACACTGTGTCTAACAAACTCCAGCCTGCGTTAGTCTATGTCTAACGCACTCCAGCCTGTGTTAGTTTGTGTCTAACACATTCCAGCCCATGTTACCCATTGTCTAACAAACTCCAGCATGTGTTAGTTGGTGCCTAACACATTCCAGCCTGAGTTGCCCTGTGTCCAACACACTCCAGCCTGTGTTACCCTGTGTCCAACAGACTCCAGCCTGTGTTACCATGCATCTAACACACTCCAGCCTGTGTTTGTCTGCGTCTCACACACTCCAGCCTGTGTTAATCTGTGACTAACACACTCCAGCCTGTGTTACTCTGTATCTAACACACTCCAGCCTCTGTTACCCTGTGTCTAACACACTCCAGCGTGTGTTAGTTGGTGTCTAACGCACTCCAGCCTGTGTTACCCCGTGGCTAACACACTCCAGCCTGTGTTACTCTGTGTCTAACACACTCCAGCTGGTGTTACCCTGTGTCTAACAAACTCCAGCCTCTGTTACCCTCTGTCTAACACATTCCAGCCTGAGTTACACTGCGTCTAACACACACCAGCCTGTGTTAGTCTGCGTCTAACACGCTCCAGCCTGTGTTACCCTGTGTCTAACACACTCCAGCCTGAGTTACCCTGTGTCTAACACACTCCAGCCTGTGTTAATCTGTGTCTAACACACTCCCGCCTGTGTTACCCTTTGCCTAACACATTCCAGCCGGAGCTACACTGTGTCTAACACATTCCAACTGTGTTACCCTGTGTCTAACACACTCCAGGAAGTGTTACCCTGTGTCTAACAGTTTCCAGCCTGAGTTACCCTGTGTCTAACACATTCCAGCCTGTGTTACCCTGTGTCGAACACATTCCAGCCTGAGTTACCCTGTGTCTAACACATTCCAGCCTGTGTTACCCTGTGTATAACACAATCCAGCCTGTGTTATCTTGTGTCTAACACAATCCAGACTGTGTTACCCAATGTCTAACAGACACCCGACTGTGTTAGTTTGTGTCTAACAGATTCTACCCTGAGTTACCCTGTGTCTAACACATTCCAGCCTGTGTTAACCTTTGTCCAACACACTCCAGCCTGTGTTACCCTATGTCTCACACACTCCAGCCTGTGTTACCATGTGTCTAACCCACTCCAGGCTGTGTTACCCTCTGTCCAACACACTCCAGCCTTTGTTACCCTGTGTCTAACACACTCAAGCCTGTTTTAGTTTGTGTCTAACACATTCCTGCCTATGTTACCCTTTGTCTAACACACTCCAGGCTCTGTTACACTATGTAAAACATACTCCAGCCTCTGTTACCCGTTGTCTAACACACTCCAGCCTGTGTTAGTTTGTGTCTAACACATTCTAGCCTGAATCACCCTGTGTCCAACACATTGCAGCCTGTGTTACCCTCTGTCTAACACACTCCAGCATGTGTTATTCTGTGTCTAACACACTCCAGCCGGTGTTACACTGGGTCAAACACATTCCAGCCTGTGTTACCCTTTGTCCAACAAAATCCAGCCTGTGTTAGGCTGTGTCTAACACACTCCAGCCTGAGTTACCCTGTGTCTAACACACTCCAGCCTGTGTTATCCAATGACTAACACACTCCAGCCTGTGTTAGTTTGTGTCTAACACATTCCAGCCTGAGTTAACCTGTGTCCAACACACTGCAGCTTGTGTAACCTTGTGTCTCAAATACTCCAGCCTGTGTTTGTTTGTATCTAACACTCTCCAGCCTGTGTGAGCCTGTGTCTAACACACTCCAGCCTTTGTTACCCTGTGTCTAACACACTCCAGCCTGTGTTACCCTGTGTCTAACACACTCCAGCCTGTGTTACCCTGTGTCTAACATACGCCAGCCTGTGTTACCCTGTGTCTAACACACTCCAGCCCGTGTTACCCTGTGTCTAACACACTCCAGCCTGTGTTGCCCTGTGTCTAACATAGGCCAGCCTTAGTTACCCTTTGTCAAACACACCCATCCTGTGTTGGTTTGCTTCTAACACATTCCAGCCTGAGTTACACTGTGTCCAACACTTTCCAGCCTGTGTTACCCTGTATCTAACACACTCCAGCCTGTGTTACACTGTGTCTAACAGACTCCAGCATGTGTTAGTTGGTGTCTAACACATTCCAGCCTGTGTTACCCTGTGTCCAACTCACTCCAGCCTGTGTTACCCCGTGGGTAACACACTCCAGCCTGTGTTACCCTGTGTCTAACACACTCCAGCCTGTGTTACCCTGTGTCTAACCCATTCCAGCCTGAGTTACACTGTGTCGAACAAACTATAGCCTGTGATAGTCTGTGTCTAACACACTCCAGCCTGTGTTAGTCTCCATCTAACACACTCCAGCCTGTGTTACCCTGTGTCTATCACATTCCTGCCTGAGTTACGCTGTGTCTAACAAGCTCCAGCCTGTGTCCGTCTGCGTCTAACTCTCTCCAGCCTGTGTTATTCCGTGTCTAACATATTCCAGCCTGTGTTACCCTGTGTCTAACACATTGCAGCCTCTGTTACCATCTGTCTAACACACTCCAGCCTGTGTTACCCTTTGCCTAACACATTCCAGCCTGAGTTACACTGTGTCTAACACATTCCAGCCTGTGTTACCCTGTGTCTAACACACTCCAGGATGTGTTACCCTGTGTCTAACACATTCCAGCCTGAGTTCCCCTGTGTCTAACACACTCCAGGCTGTGTTACCCTGTGTCTAACACATTCCAGCCTGAGTTACCTTACCCTGTGTCTAACACATTCCAGCCTGTGTTACCCTGTGTATAACACACTCCAGCCTGTGTTACCCTATGTCTAACACTGTGTTAGTTTGTGTCTAACAGATTCCACCCTGAGTTAACCTGTGTCTAACACATTCCAGCCTCTGCTAACCTGTGTCTAACACATTGCAGCCTGTGTTAACCTGTGTCCAACACATTCCAGCCTGAGTTACTCTATGTCCAACACACCCCAGCCTGTGTTACCTTGTGTCTAACACAATCTAGCTGTGTTACCCTGTGTCTAACCCACTCCAGGCTGTGTTACCCTCTGTCCAACACACTCCAGCCTGTGTTACCCTGTGTCCAACACACTCAAGCCTGTTTTAGTTTGTGTCTAACACATTCCTGCATATGTTGCCCTGTGTCTAACACACTCCAGGCTCTGTTACCCTGTGTCAAACACACTCCAGCTGGTGTTACCCTGTGTCTAACACACTCCAGCCTTTGTTAGCCTGTGTCTAACACATTCCAGCCTGAGTTACACTGTGTCTAACAAACTCCAGCCTGCGTTAGTCAGTGTCTAACACACTCCAGCCTGTTTTAGTCTGCGTCTAACACACTCCAGCCTGTGTTAGTCTGCGTCTAACACGCTCCAGCCTGTGTTACCCTGTGTCTATCACACTCCAGCCTGAGTTACCCAGTGTCTAACACGCTCCAGCCTGTGTCCGTATGCGTCTAACACACTCCAGCCTGTGTTAATCTGTATCTAACACACTCCAGCCTGTGTTAGTTTGTGTCTAACACATTCCAGCCTGTGTTAACCTGTGTCCAACACATTCCCGCCTGTGTTGCCCTGTGTCTCACACTCTCCAGCCTGTGTTACCCTGTGTCTAACCCACTCAAGCCTGTTTTAGTTTGTGTCTAACACATTCCTGCCTATGTTGCCCTGTGTCTAACACACTCCAGGCTCTGTTACCCTGTGTCAAACACACTCCAGCCTGTGTTACCCTTTGTCTACCACACTCCAGCCTGTGTTACCCTTTGTCTACCACACTCCAGCCTGTGTTAGTTTGTGTCTAACACATTCTAGCCTGAGTTACCCTGTGTCTAACACACTCCAGCCTGTGTTACATTGGGTCTAACGAATTCCAGCCAGTGTTACCCTTTGTACAACAAACTCCAGCCTTTGTTAGGCTGTGTCTAACACACTCCAGCCTGTGTTACCCTGTGTCTAACACATTCCAGCCTGTGTTACCCTCTGTCTAAAACATTCCAGCCTGAGTTACCCTGTGCCTAAAACAATCCAGCCTGTGTTACCCTATTTCTAACACACTCCAGCTTTTGTTACCCTGTGCATAACACACTCCAACGTGAGTTACCCTGTGTCTAACACACTCCAGCCTGTGTTACCCAATGACTAACACACTCCAGCCTCTGTTAGTTTGTGTCTAACACATTCAAGCCTGATTTACCCTGTGTCCAACACACTGCAGCTTGTGTAACCTTGTGTCTATCATACTCCAGCCTGTGTTTGTTTGTATCTAACACTCTCCAGCCTGTGTGAGCCTGTGTCTAACACACTCCAGCCTTTGTTACCCTGTGTCTAACACACTCCAGCCTGTGTTACCCTGTGTCTAACACACTCCAGCCTGTGTTGACCTGTGTCTAACATACGCCAGCATGTGTTACCCTGTGTCTAACACACTCCAGCCTGTGTTACCCTGTGTCTAACACACTCCAGCCTGTGTTAGTTGGTGTCTAATACATTCCAGCCTGAGTTACCCTGTGTCCAACTCACTCCAGGCTGTGTTACCCTGTGTATAACACACTCCAGCCTGTGTTACCCTATGTCTAACACACTCCAGACTGTGTTAGTTTGTGTCTAACAGATTCCACCCTGAGTTAACCTGTGTCTAACACACTCAAGCCTGCTTTAGTTTGTGTCTAACACACTCCAGGCTCTGTTACCCTGTGTCAAACACACTCCAGCCTTTGTTACCCTTTGTCTACCACACTCCAGCCTGTGTTAGTTTGTGTCTAACATATTCCAGCCTATGTTACCCTGTGTCTAACACACTCCAGCCTGTGTTACATTGGGTCTAACGAATTCCAGCCTGTGTTACCCTTTGTACAACAAACTCCAGCCTTTGTTAGGCTGTGTATAACACACTCCAGCCTGTGTTACCCTGTGTCTAACACATTGCAGCCTCTGTTACCATCTGTCTAACACACTTCAGCCTGTGTCATTCCGTGTCTAACATATTCCAGCCTATGTTACCCTGTGTCTAACACACTCCAGCCTGTGTTAGTTTGTGTCTAACACATTCAAGCCTGAGTTACCCTGTTCCAACACACTGCAGCTTGTGTTGCCCTGTGTCTAAATTACTCCAGTCAGTGTTAGTTTGTGTCTAACACTCTCCAGCCTGTGTGAGCCTGTGTCTAACACACTCCAGCCTTTGTTACCCTATGTCTAACACACTCCAGCCTGTGTTACCCTGTGTCTAACACACTCCAGCCTGTGTTGACCTGTGTCTAACATACGCCAGCCTGTGTTACCCTTTGTCTAACACACTCCAACCTTTGTTACCCTGTGCCTAACACACTCCAGCCTGTGTTGCCCTGTGTCTAACATACACCAGCCTGAGTTACCCTTTGTATAACACACCCCATCCTGTGTTAGTTTGTGACTAACACATTCCAGCCAGAGTTACACTGTGTCCAACACACTCCAGCTTGTGTTACCCTGTGTGTAACATACTCCAGTATGTGTTAGTTGGTGTCTAACACATTCCAGCCTGAGTTACCCTGTGTGCAACACACTCCAGCCTGTGTTACCATGTGTCTAACACACTCCAGCCTGTGTTAGTCTTTGTCTAACACACTCCAGCCTGTGTTAGTCTGTGACTAACACTCTCCAGCCTGTGCTACCCTGTATCTAACACCCTCCAGACTGTGTTACCCTGTGTCTAACACACTCCAGCCTGTGTTAGTTTGTGTCTAACACTCTCCAGCCTGTGTGAGCCTGTGTCTAATACACTCCAGCCTTTGTTACCCTGTGTCTAACACACTCCAGCCTGTGTTACCCTGTGTCTAACACACTCCAGCCTGTGTTGACCTGTGTCTAACATACGTCAGCCTGAGTTACCCTTTGTCTAACACACTCCAGCCTTTGTTACCCGGTGTCTAACACACCCCATCCTGTGTTAGTTTGTGACTAACACACTCCAGCCTGTGTTACACTGGGTCTAACACAATCCAGCCTGAGTTACACTGTGTCTAACAAACTCCAGCCAGCGTTAGTCTGTGTCTAACACACTCCAGCTTGTGTTATCCTGTGTCTAACACACCGCAGCCTGTGATACCCTATATCTAACACACTCCAACCTGTGTTAGTTTGTGTCCAACACATTCCAGCCTGAGATACCCTGTGTCTAACACATTCCTGCCATTGTTAACCTGTGTCCAACACAATTCAGCCTGAGTTAAACCATGTCCAACACATTCCAGCCTGCGTTACCTTGTGTCTAACACACTCCAGCCTGTGTTACCCCGTGGCTAACACACTCCAGCCTGTGTTACACTGTGTCTACAACATTCCAGCCTGAGCTACACTGTGTCTAACACACTCAAGCCTGTTTTAGTTTGTGTCTAACACATTCCTGCCTCTGTTGCCCAGTGTCTAACACACTCCAGGCTCTGTTACCCTATGTCAAACACACCCCAGCCTGTGTTACCCTTTGTCTAACACACTCCAGCCTGTGTTAGTTTGTGTCTAACACATTCTAGCCTGAGTTTCCCTGTGACCAACTCATTGCAGCCTGTGTTACCCTCTGTCTACCACACTCCAGCTTGTGTTATTCAGTGTCTAACATATTCCAGCCTATGTTACCCTGTGTCTAACACACTCCAGCCTGTGTTACATTGGGTCTAACGAATTCCAGCCTGTGTTACCCTTTGTCCAACAAACTCCAGCCTGTGTTAGGCTGTTTCTAACACACTCCAGCCTGTGTTACCCTGTGTCCAACACATTCCACCCTGTATTACCCTCTGTCTAACACATTCCAGCCTGAGTTACCCTGTGTCTAAAACAATTTAGCCTATGTCACACTATGTCTAACACACTCCAGCCTTTGTTACCCTGTGTATAACACACTCCAGCGTGTGTTACCCTGTGTCTAACACTGTCCAGCCTGTGTTACCCAATGACTAACACACTCCAGCCTGTGTTAGTTTGTGTCTAACACATTCAAGCCTGAGTTACCCTGTTCCAACACACTGCAGCTTGTGTTGCCCTGTGTCTAACATACTTCAGCCTGTGTTAGTTTGTGTCTAACACTCTCCAGCCTGTGTGAGCCTGTGTCTAATACACTCCAGCCTTTGTTACCCTGTGTCTAACACACTCCAGCCTGTGAACCCTGTGTCTAACACACTCCAGCCTGTGTTGACTTGTGTCTAACGTACGCCAGCCTGTGTTACCCTTTGTCTAACACACTCCAGCCTCTGTTACCCTGTGTCTAACACACTCCAGCCTGTTTTGCCCTGTGTCTAACATACACCAGCCTGAGTTACACTTTGTATAACACACCCCATCCTGTGTTAGTTTATGACTAACGCATTCCAGCCTGATTTTCACGGTGTCCAACACACTCCAGCCTGTGTTACCCTGTGTGTAACACACTCCAGCCTGTGTTACCCAGTGTCCAACACACTCCAGCATGTGTAAGTTGGTGTCTAACACATTCCAGCCTGAGTTACCCCGTGTCCAACACACTCCAGCCTGTGTTACCATGTGTCTAACACACTCCAGCCTGTGTTAGTCTGCGTCTAACACACTCCAGCCTGTGTTACCCTGTGTCCAACACACTCCAGCCTGTGTTACCCCGTGTCTAACACACTCCAGCCTGTGTTACCCTGTGTCTACCACATTCCAGCCTGAGTTCCACTGTGTCTAACAAACTCCAGCCTGCGTTAGTCTGTGTCTAACACACTCCAGCCTGTGTTAGTCTGCATCTAACACACTCCAGCCTGTGTTACCCTGTGTCTAACACATTCCAACCTGTGTTAGTTTGTGTCCAACACATTCCAACCTGAGTTACCTTGTGTCTAACACATTCCAGCCTCTGTTAACCTGTGTTACCCTGTGTCTAACACACTCTAGGCTCTGTTACCCTGTGTCAAACACACACCAGACTGTGTTAGTCCATGTCTAACACAATCCAGCCTGTGTTCCCATCCATCTAACACACACCAGCCTGTGTTGCCCTTTGACTAACACACTCCAGCATGTGTTAGTTGATGTCTAATACAATCCAGCCTGAGTTACCCTGTGTCCAACACACTCCAGCCTGTGTTACCCCGTGTCTAACACACTCCAGCCTCTGTTACCCTGTGTCCAACACACTCCAGCCTGTGTTACCATGTATCTAACATACTCCAGCCTGTGTTAGTCTGCATCTAACACACTCCAGCCTATGTTAGTCTGTGACAAACACACTCCAGCCTGTGTTACCCTGTATCTAACACACTCCAGCCTGTGTTACCCTGTGTCTAACACATTCCAGCCGGTGTTACCCTGTGTCTAACACACTCCAGCCTGTGTTACCCTGTGTCTAACACACTCCAGGCTCTGTTACCCTGTGTCAAACACACACCAGACTGTGTTAGTCCGTGTCTAACACACTCCATCCTGTGTTACCCTCCATCTAACACACTCCAGCCTGTGTTAGTTGGTGTCTAATACATTCCAGCCTGAGTTACCCTGTGTCCAACACATTCCAGCCACTGTTACCACGTGTCTAACACACTCCAGCCTCTGTTACCCTGTGTCCAACACACTCCAGCCTGCGTTACCCTGTGTCCAACACACTCCAGCCTGTGTTACCCCGTGGCTAACACACTCCAGCCTGTGTTAACCTGTGTCTAGAGCACTCCAGCCGGTGTTACCCTGTGTCTAACACACTCCAGCCTGTGTTACTCTGTGTCTAACACATTCCAGCCTGTGTTACCCTGTGTCTAACAAACCCCAGTCTCTGTTAAATTGTTTCTAACACATTCTAGCCTTATTTAGCCTGTGGCCAACTCATTCCAGCCTGTGTTACCCCGTGGCTAACACACTCCAGCCTGTGTTAACCTGTGTCTAGAGCACTCCAGCCGGTGTTACCCTGTGTCTAACACACTCCAGCCTGTGTTACCGTGTGTCAAACACATTCCAGCCTGAGATTCCCTGTGTCTAAAACATTCCAGCCTGTATTACCCTGTGTCTAACACACTCCAGGCTGTGTTACCCTATGTCTAACACATTCCAGCCTGAGCTACCCTGTGTCTAACACACTCCAGCCTGTTTAATCTGTGTCTAACAAACTCCAGCCTGAGATACCCTGTGTCTAACACATTCCAGCCTGAATTACCCTGTGTCTAACACACTCCAGGCTGTGTTACCCTGTGTCTAATACATTCCAGACTGAGTTACCCTGTGTATAACACATTCCAGCCTGAGTTACCCTGTGTATAACACACTCCAGCCTGTGTTAGTTTGTTTCTAACACAATCCAGCCTGTGTTACGTTTTGTATAACACACTCCAGGCTTTGTTAGTTTGTGTCTAACACATTCCACCTTGGGTTACCCTGTGTCTAACACATTCCAGCCTGTGTTAACCTGTGTCCAACACATTCCAGCCTTAGTTGTCCATGTCCAACACACTCCAGCCTCTGTTAACCTGTGTCCATCACACTCCAGACTGTGTTACGCTGTGTCTAACACACTCAAGCCTGTTTTAATTTGTGTCTAACACATTCCTGCCTATGTTACCCTGTGTCTAACACACTCCAGCCGGTGTTACCCTGTGTCTAACACACTCCAGCCTCTGTTACCCTGTGTCTAACACATTCCAGGCTGTGTTAACCTGTGTTCAACACATTCCAGCCTGCGTTAGTCTGTGTCTAACACACTCCAGCCTGTGTTAGTTTGTGTCTAACACACTCCAGCCTCTGTTTCCCAGTGTCTAACACATTCCAGGCTGTGTTAACCTGTGTCCAACACATTCCAGCCTGCGTTAGTCTGTGTCTAACACACTCCAGCCTGTGTTAGTTTGTGTCTAACACATTCCAAGCCGAGTTACCCTGTGTCCAACACACTTCTGCCTATGCTTCCCTGTGTCTAACACACTCAAGCATTTGTTACCCTGTGTCTAACACATTCCAGCCTGACATACACTTTGTCTAACACATTCTAGCCTGTGTTACCCTGTGTCTAACACATTCCAGCCTGTGTTGCCCTGTGTCCAACACACTCCAGCCTGTGTTACCGTGTGTCTAACACATTCCAGCCCGAGTTACCCTGTGTCTAACACATTCCAGCCTGAGTTACCCTGTGTCTAACGCATTCCAGCCTCTGTTACCCTGTGTCTAACACTCTCCAGCCTGTGTTACCCTTTGTCAAATACACTCCAGCCTGTGTTACCCTGTGTCTAACACACTCCAGCCTGTGTTGCCCTGTGTCCAACATAAGCCAGCCTGAGTTACCCTTTGTCTAATACACTCCAGCCTGTGTAATTTTGTGTCTAACACATTTCAGCCTGAGATACCCTGTGTCCAACACACTCCAACCTGTGTTAGCCAGTGTCTAACACACTCCAGCCTGTGTTAGTCTGCGTCTAAAACACTCCAGACTTTATTAGTCTGTGTCTAACACACTCCAGCCTGTGTTCCCCAGTATCTAACACCCTCCAGCCTGTGTTATTCTGTGTCTAACATATTCCAGCCTATGTTACCCTCTGTCTAACACACTCCAGCCTGTGTTACACTGGGTCTAACACAATCCAGCCTGAGTTACACTCTGTCTAACAAACTCCAGCCTGCGTTAGTCTGTGTCTAACACACTCCAGCCTGTGTTAGTCTGTGTCTAACACACCAGCCTGTGTTACCCTGTGTCTAACACACTCCATCCTGTGTTAGTTTGTGTCCAACACATTCCTGCCTCAGATACCCTGTGTCTAACACATTCCTGCCATTGTTAACCTTTGTCCAACACATTCCAGCCTGAGTTACCCTATGTCCAACACATTCCAGCCTGCGTTACCTTGTGTCTAACAAACTCCAGCCTGTGTTACCCTGTGTCAAACACACTCCAGCCTGTGTTACCCTTTGTCTAACACACTCCAGCCTGTGTTAGTTTGTGTCTAACATATTCCAGCCTATGTTACCCTGTGTCTAACACACTCCAGCCTGTGTTACACTGGGTTTAACATAATCCAGCCTGTGTTACCCTATGCCTAACACACTCCAGCCTTTGTTACCCCGTGTATAACACACTCCAGCCTGTGTTACCCTCCATCTAACACACTCCAGCCTGTGTTACCCAATGACTAACACACTCCAGCCTGTGTTAATTTGTGTCTAACACATTCCAGCCTGAGTTACGCTGTGTCCAACACACTGCAGCTTGTGTTACCCTGTGTCTAACATACTCCAGCCTGTGTTAGTTCGTGTCCAACACTCTCCAGTCCATGTGAGCCTGTGTCTAATACACTCAAGCCTTTGTTACCCTGTGTCTCACACACTCCAGCCTGTGTTACTCTGTGTCTAACACACCCTAGCCTGTGTTGACCTGTGCCTAACATATGCCAGCCTGTGTTACCCTTTGTCTAACACACCCCAGCCTGTGTTGGTCTGCGTCAAACACACTCCATCCTGTGTTAGTCCGTGTCTAACACACTACAGCCTGTGCTAACCTGTGTCTAACACATTCCAGCCTGTGTTAACCTCTGTCCAACACATTCCAGCCTGAGTTGCCCGTGTCCAACACACTCCAGCCTGTGTTACCCTGTGTCCATCACACTCCAGCCTGTGTTGCCCTGTGTCTAGCACACTCAAGCCTGTTTTAATTTGTGTCTAACATATTCCTGCCTATGTTACCCTGTGTCTAACACACTCCATCCGGTGTTACCCTGTGTCTAACACACTCCAGCCTCTGTTACCCTGTGTCTAACACATTCCAGCCTGTGTTAACCTGTGTCCAACACATTCCAGCCTGCATTAGTCTGTGTCTAACACACTCCAGCCTGTGTTAGTTTGTGCCTAACACATTCCAGCCCGAGTTACCCTGTGTGCAACACACTCCTGCCTGTGCTTCCCTGTGTCTAACACACTCAAGCATTTGTTACCCTGTGTCTATCACATTCCAACCTGAGTTACACTGTGTCTAACACATTCTAGCCTGTGTTACCCTGTGTCTAACACATTCCAGCCTGTGTTGCCCTGTGTCCAACACATTCCAGCCCGAGTTACCCTGTGTCTAACACATTCCAGCCTGAGTTACCCTGTGTCCAACACAATCCAGCCTGTGTTACCCAGTGTCTAACACACTCCAGCATGTGGTAGTTGGTGTCTAACACACTCCAGCCTTTGTTACCCTGTGTCCAACACACTCCAGCCTGTGTTACCCTGTGTCCAACATACGCCAGCCTGAGTTACCCTTTGTTTAATACACTCCAGCCTGTGTTATTTTGTGTCTAACACATTCCAGCCTGTGTTCCAATGTGTCTAACATATTCCAGCCTGTGTTAGTTGGTGTCTAACACATTCCAGCCTGAGCTACCCTGTGCCTAACACATTCCTGCCATTGTTAACCTGTGTCCAGCCTGTGTTAGTTTGTGTCTAACACATTCTAGCCTCCGTTACCCTGTTTCCAACACATTGCAGCCTGTGTTACCCTCTATCTAGCACACTCCAGCCTGTGTTATTCTGTGTCTAACATATTCCAGCCTATGTTACCCTCTGTCTAACACACTCCAGCCTGTGTTACACTGGGTCTAACACAATCCAGCCTGAGTTACACTGTGTCTAACAAACTCCAGCCTGCGTTAGTCTGCGTCTAACACACTCCAGCCTGTGTTAGTCTGCGTCTAACACACTCCAGCCTGTGTTAGTCTGCGTCTAACACACTCCAGCCTGTGTCCGTCTGCGTCTAACACACTCCAGCCTGTGTTATCTGTGTCTAACACACTCCAGCTGTGTTACCCTGCGTCTAACACACTCCAGCGTGATTTACCTGTGCCTAACACACTCCAGCCTGTGTTACCCCTTGCCTAACACATTCCAGCCTGAGTTACCCTATGTCTAACACATTACAGCCTGAGTTTCCCCTGTGTCTAACACACTCCAGGCTGTGTTACCCTGTGTCTAAAACATTCCAGCCTGAGTTACCCTGTGTCTAACAAACTCCAGGCTGTGTTACCCTGTGTCTAAAACATTCCAGCCTGAGTTACCCTGTGTCTAACACATTCCAGCCTGTGTTACCCTGTGTATAACACATTCCAGCCTGTGTTACCCTGTGTATAACACACTCCAGCCTGTGTTACCTTGTGTCTAACACAATCCACCCTGAGTTACCCTGTGTCTAACACATTCCAGCCTGTGCTAACCTGTGTCTAACACATTCCAGCCTGAGTTAACCTGTGTTCAACACTTTCAAGCCTGAGTTGCCCTGTGTCCAACAATTTCCAGCCTGTGTTACCCTGTGTCTCACACACTCCAGGCTGTGTTACCCTCTGTCCAACACACTCCAGACTGTGTTACCCTGTGTCTAACACACTCCAGCCTGAGTTACTCTGTCTACCAAATTCCAGCCTGTGTTACACTCTGTCTAACAAACTCCAGCCTGAGTTAATCTGTGTCTAACACAGTCCAGCCTGTGTTTTTCTGTGTCTGACACATTCCAGCCTGTGTTACCCTGTGTCTAACACATACCAGCCTGAGTAAGTCATCATCAAACACACTCTAGCCTGTCTTAGTCCGTGTCTAGCACACTCCCGCCTGTGTTACCCCATATCTAAAACACTCCAGCCTGTGTTACCCCGTGTCTAACACACTCCAGCCTTTGTTTCCCTGTGTCCAACACACTCCAGCCTGTGTTACCATGTGTCTAACACACTCCAGCTAGTGTTAGTCTGCCTCTAACACACTCCAGCCTATGTTAGTCTGTGACTAACACACTCCAGCCTGTGTTACCCTGCATCTAACACACTCCAGGTTGTGTTAGTTGGTGTCTAACACATTCCAGCCTCAGTTACCCTGTGTCCAACACACTCCAGTCTGTGTTACCCCTTGGCTAACGTACTCCAGCCTGTCTTCCCTAGTGTCTAACACACTCCAGCCGGTGTTACCCTGTGTCTAACACACTGCAGCCGGTGTTACCCTGTGTCTAACACATTCCAGCCTGACTTACAATGTGTCTAACAAACTCCAGCCTGCGTTAGTCTGTGTCTAACACACTGCAGCCTGTGTTAGTCTGCGTCTAACACACTACAGCCTGTTTTAGTCTGTACCTAACACGCTCCAGCCTGTGTTACCCTCTGTCTATCACATTCCGGCCTGTGCTAGCCTGACTCTAACACGCTCCAGCCTGTGTCCGTCTGCGTCTAACACACTCCAGCCTGTGTTATCTGTGTCTAACACACTCCAGCTGTGTTACCCTGCGTCTAACACACTCCAGCGTGATTTACCTGTGCCTAACACACTCCAGCCTGTGTTACCCCTTGCCTAACACATTCCAGCCTGAGTTACCCTATGTCTAACACATTACAGCCTGAGTTCCCCTGTGTCTAACACACTCCAGGCTGTGTTACCCTGTGTCTAAAACATTCCAGCCTGAGTTACCCTGTGTCTAACAAACTCCAGGCTGTGTTACCCTGTGTCTAAAACATTCCAGCCTGAGTTACCCTGTGTCTAAAACATTCCAGCCTGAGTTACCCTGTGTCTAACACACTCCAGGCTGTGTTACCCTGTGTCTAAAACATTCCAGCCTGAGTTACCCTGTGTCTAACAAACTCCAGGCTGTGTTACCCTGTGTCTAAAACATTCCAGCCTGAGTTACCCTGTGTCTAACAGACTCCATCCTGTGTTACTCTGTGTCTAACACACTCCAGCCTGTGTTACTCTGTGTCTAACACATTCCAGCCTGAGTTACCCTGTGTCTAACACATTCCAGCCTGAGTTACCCTGTGTCTAACGCATTCCAGCCTGTGTTACCCTGCGTCTAACACTTTCCAGCCTTTGTTACCCTGTGTCTAACACAATCCAGCCTGTGTTGCACTGTGTCTAACATATGACAGCCTGTGTTACGCTTTGTCTAATACACTCCAGCCTGTGTTATCCTGTGTCTAACACACTCCAGCCTGTGTTGCCCTGTGTCCAACATACACCAGCCTGAGATACCCTGTGTCCAACACACTCTAGCCTGTGTTAGACTGTGTCTAACACACTCCTGCCTGTGTTAGTCTCCGTCTAACACACTCTAGCCTGTGTAAGTCTGTGTCTAACACACTCCAGCCTGTGTTCCCCTTTATCTAACACACTCCAGCCTGTGTTACCCTGTGTCTAACACACTCCAGCCTGTGTTAGTTGGTGTCTAACCCTCTCCAGCCTTTGTTACCCTGTGTCTTACACATTCCAGCCCGTGTTACCCTGTGTCTAACACATTCCAGCCTGAGTTACACTGTGTCTAACGCATCCAGCCTGTTTTACCCTGTGTCTAACACACTCCAGCCTGTGTTACCCTGTGTCTAACAAACTCCAGCCTGTGTTAGTCTGTGTCTAACACACTCCAGCCTTTGTTACCCTGTGTCTAACACACTCCAGCCTGAGTTACGCTGTATCTAACACACTCCAGCATGTGTTACCCTGTGTCCAATACACACCAGCCTGTGTTACCCTGTGTCTAACACACTCCAGCCTGTGTTAACCTGTGTCTAACATACTCCAGCCAATGTTACCCTATGTCCAGCACACTCCAGCCTGTGTTAGTATGCGTCTAACACACTCCAGCCTGTGTTACCCTGTGTCTAACACAGTCCAGCCGGTGTTAGTTTGTGTCCAACACATTCCAGCCTGAGTTACCCTGTGTCTAATACATTCCAGCCTGTGTTAACCTGTGTCCAACTCATTCCTGCCTGAGTTACCCTATGTCCAACAGACTCCAGCCTGTGTTACCTTGTGTCTAACACAATCCAGCCTATGTTACCCTGTGTCTAACACCCTCCAGCCTGTGTTACTCTGTGTCTACTAAATTCCAGCCTGAGTTACACTCTGTCTTACAAACTCCAGCCTGCGTTAGTCTGTGTCTAACACACTCCAGCCTGTGTTAGTCTGCGTCTAACACATTCCAGCCTTAGTTACCCCGTGTCTAACACATTCCAGCCTGTGTTAACCTGTGTCCATCTCATTCCAGCCTGTGTTACCCAGTGTCTAACAAACTCCAGGCTCTGTTTGCCTGTGACAAAAACACACGAGCCTGTGTTACCATTTGTCTAACACACTCCAGCCTGTGTTAATTTGTGTCCAACACATTCCAGCCTGAGCTTCCCTGTATCCAACACATTACAGCCTGTGTTACCCTCTGTCTAATGCACTCCAGCCTGTGTTACCCTGTGTCTAACTCATTCCAGCCTTTGTTACCCTGTGTCTAACACATTCCAGCCTGTGTTACCCTGTGTCTAGCACACTCCAGCCTGTGTTGACCTGCGTCTAACTTACGCCAGCCTGTTTTACCCTTTGTCTAACACACACCATCCTGTGTTACCCTGTTTCTAATACACTCCAGCCTATGTTCCCCTTGTCTAACATACGCCAGCCTGAGTTACCCTTTGTCTAAAACACCCCAGCCTGTGTTAGTTTGTGTCTAACACATTCCAACCTGAGTTACACTGTGTCCAACTCACTCCCGCCTGTGTTGCCCTGTGTCTAACACATTCCAGCCTGTGTTAGTCTGCGTCAAACACACTCCAGCCTATGTTACCCTGTCTCTAACACACTCCAGCCTTTGTTAACCTGTGTCCAACTCACTCCCGCCTGTGTTACCCTATGTCTAACACATTCCAGCCTGTGTTAGTCTGCGTCAAACACACTCCAGCCTATGTTACCCTGTCTCTAACACACTCCAGCCTGTGTTACCTTGTGTCTAACACAATCCAGCCGATGTTACCCTGTGTCTAACACCCTCCAGCCTGTGTTACTCTGTGTCTACTAAATTCCAGCCTGAGTTACACTCTGTCTTACAAACTCCAGCCTGCGTTAGTCTGTGTCTAACACACTCCAGCCTGTGTTAGTCTGCGTCTAACACATTTCAGCCTTAGTTACCCTGTGTCTAACATATTCCTGCCTGTGTTACCCAGTGTCTAACACACTCCAGGCTCTGTTTGCCTGTGACAAAAACACACGAGCCTGTGTTACCCTTTGTCTAACACACTCCAGCCTGTGTTAATTTGTGTCTAACACATTCCAGCCTGAGTTTCCCAGTATCCAACACATTACAGCCTGTGTTACCCTGTGTCTAACTCATTCCAGCCTTTGTTACCCTGTGTCTAACACACTCCAGCCTGTGTTACCCTGTGTCTAGCACACTCCAGCCTGTGTTGACCTGCATCTAACTTACGGCAGCCTGTTTTACCCTTTGTCTAACACACTCCATCCTGTGTTACCATGTGTCTAACACACCCCAGCCTATGTTCCCTTTGTCTAACATACGCCAGCCTGAGTTACCCTTTGTCTAAAACACCCCAGCCTGTGTTAGTTTGTGTCTAACACATTCCAACCTGAGTTACACTGTGTCCAACTCACTCCCGCCTGTGTTAACCTGTGTCTAACACACTCCAGCCTGTGTTAGTCTGCGTCAAATACACTCCAGCCTGTGTTACTCTGTCTCTAACACACTCCAGCCTTTGGTAACCTGTGTCCAACACACTCCAGCCTATGTTACCATGTGTCTAACACACTCCAGCCTGTGTTACCATGTGTCTAACACACTCCAGCCTGAGTTACCCTGTATCTAACACACTCCAGCATGTGTTACCCTGTGTCCAATACACACCAGCCTGTGTTACCCTGTGTCTAACACACTCCAGCCTTTGTTAACCTGTGTCTAACATACTCCAGCCAATGTTTCCCTATGTCCAGCACACTCCAGCCTGTGTTAGTGTGCGTCTAACACACTCCAGCCTGTGTTACCCTGTGTCTAACACAGTCCAGCCAGTGTTAGTTTGTGTCCAACACATTCCAGCCTGAGTTACCCTGTGTCTAATACATTCCAGCCTGTGTTAACCTGTGTCCAACTCATTCCTGCCTGAGTTACCCTATGTCCAACAGACGCCAGCCTGTATTACCTTGTGTCTAACACAATCCAACCTATGTTACCCTGTGTCTAACACCCTCCAGCCTGTGTTACTCTGTGTCTACTAAATTCCAGCCTGAGTTACACTCTGTCTTACAAACTCCAGCCTACGTTAGTCTGTGTCTAACACACTCCAGCCTGTGTTAGTCTGCGTCTAACACATTCCAGCCTTAGTTACCCTGTGTCTAACACATTCCAGCCTGTGGTAACCTGTGTCCAACACATTCCAGCCTGTGTTACCCAGTGTCTGACACACTCCAGGCTCTGTTTGCCTTTGACAAAAACACACGAGCCTGTGTTACCCTTTGTCTAACACACTCCAGCCAGTGTTAATTTGTGTCTAACACATTCCAGCCTGAGCTTCCCTGTATCCAACACATTACAGCCTGTGTTACCCTCTGTCTAATGCACTCCAGCCTGTGTTACCCTGTGTCTAACTCATTCCAGCCTTTGTTACCCTGTGTCTAACACATTCCAGCCTGTGTTACCCTGTGTCTAGCACACTCCAGCCTGTGTTGACCTGCGTCTAACTTACGCCAGACTGTTTTACCCTTTGTCTAACACACTCCATTCTGTGTTACCCTGTGTCTAACACACTCCAGCCTATGTTCCCCTTGTCTAACATACGCCAGCCTGAGTTACCCTCTTTCTAAAACACCCCAGCCTGTGTTAGTTTGTGTCTAACACATTCCAACCTGAGTTACACTGTGTCCAACTCACTCCCGCCTGTGTTACCCTGTGTCTAACACATTCCAGCCTGTGTTAGTCTGCGTCAAACACACTCCAGCCTATGTTACCCTGTCTCTAACACACTCCAGCCTTTGTTAACCTGTGTCCAACACACTCCAGCCTGTGTTACCATGTGTCTAACACACTCCAGCCTGTGTTAGTCTGCGTCTAACACACTCCAGCCTGTGTTAGTCTGTGACTAACACACTCCAGCCTGTGTTACCCTGTATCTAACACATTCCAGCCTGTGTTACCCTGTGTCTAACACACTCCAGCCTGTGTTAGTTGGTGTCTAACACATTCCAGCCTGAGTTACCCTGTGTCCAACACACTCCAGCCTGTGTTAGCCCGTCTCTAACACACTCCAGCCTTTGTTACCCTGTGTCCAACCCACTCCAGCCTGTGTTACCATCTGTCTAACACACTCCAGCCTGTGTTAGTCTGCGTCTAACACACTCCAGCCTGTGTTAGTATGTGAATAACACACTCCAGCCTGTGTTACCATGTGTCCAACCCACTCCAGCCTGTGTTACCATGTGTCTAACACACTCCAGCCTGGGTTACCCTGTATCTAACACACTCCAGCCTGTGTTACCCTGAGTCTAACACACTCCAGCCTGTGTTACCATGTGTCTAACACACTCCAGCCTGTGTTAGTCTGTGTCTACTACATTCCAGCCTGAGTTACCCTGTTTCTACCAAACTCCAGCCTGCGTTAGTCTGTGTGTAACACACTCCAGCCTGTGTTAGTCTGCGTCTAACACACTCCAGCCTGTGTTACCCTGTGTCTTACACAGTCCAGCCGGTGTTAGTTTGTGTCCAACACATTCCAGCCTGAGTTACCCTGTGTCTAATACATTCCAGCCTATGTTAACCTGTGTCCAACTCATTCCTGCCTGAGTTACCCTATGTCAACAGAATCCAGCCTGTGTTACCTTGTGTCTAACACAATCCAGCCTATGTTACCCTGTGTCTAACACCCTCCAGCCTGTGTTACTCTGTGTCTACTAAATTCCAGCCTGAGTTACACTCTGTCTTACAAACTCCAGCCTGCGTTAGACTGTGTCTAACACACTCCAGCCTGTGTTAGTCTGCGTCTAACACATTCCAGCCTTAGTTACCCTGTGTCTAACACATTCCAGCCTGTGTTAACCTGTGTCAAACACATTCCAGCCTGTGTTACCCTGTGTCTAACAAACTCCAGCCTGTTTTACCCTTTGTCTAACACACTCCATCCTGTGTTACCATGTGTCTAACACACTCCAGCCTATGTTCCACTTGTCTAACATACGCCAGCCTGAGTTACCCTTTGTCTAAAACACCCCAGCCTGTGTTAGTTTGTGTCTAACACATTCCAACCTGAGTTACACTGTGTCCAACTCACTCCCGCCTGTGTTACCCTGTGTCTAACACACTCCAGCCTGTGTTAGTCTGCGTCAAACACACTCCAGCCTGTGTTACCCTGTCTCTAACACACTCCAACCTTTGTTAACCTGTGTCCAACACACTCCAGCCTGTGTTACCATGTGTCTAACACACTCCAGCCTGTGTTAGTCTGCGTCTAACACACTCCAGCCTGTGTTAGTCTGTGACTAACACACTCCAGCCTGTGTTACCCTGTATCTAACACATTCCAGCCTGAGTTACCCTGTGTCCAACACACTCCAGCCGGTGTTACACTGTCTCTAACACACTCCAGCCTTTGTTACCCTGTGTCCAACCCACTCCAGCCTGTGTTACCATGTGTCTAACACACTCCAGCCTGTGTTAGTCTGCGTCTAACACACTCCAGCCTGTGTTAGTCTGTGAATAACACAGTCCAGCCTGTGTTACCCTGTATCTAACACACTCCAGCCGGTGTTACCCTGTTTCTAACACACTCCAGCCTGTGTTACCATGTGTCTAACACACTCCAGCCTGTGTTACTCTGTGTCTACTACATTCCAGCCTGAGTTACCCTGTGTCTACCAAACTCCAGCCTGCGTTAGTCTGTGTGTAACACACTCCAGCCTGTGTTAGTCTGCGTCTAACACACTCCAGCCTGTGTTACCCTGTGTCTAACACAGTCCAGCCGGTGTTAGTCTGCGTCTAACACATTCCAGCCTTAGTTACCCTGTGTCTAACACATTCCAGCCTCTGTTAACCTGTGTCCAACACATTCCAGCCTGTGTTACCTTGTGTCTAACACACTCCAGGCTCTGTTTGCCTTTGACAAAAACACACGAGCCTGTGTTACCCTTTGTCTTACACACTCCAGCCTGTGTTAATTTGTGCCTAACACATTCCAGCCTGAGTTTCCCTGTATCCAACACATTACAGCCTGTGTTACCCTGTGTCTAATGCACTCCAGCCTGTGTTACCCTGTGTCTAACTCATTCCAGCCTTTGTTACCCTGTGTCTAACACACTCCAGCCTGTGTTACCCTGTGTCTAGCACACTTCAGCCTGTGTTGACCTGCGTCTAACTTACGCCAGCCTGTTTTACCCTTTGTCTAACACACTCCATCCTGTGTTACCATGTGTCTAACACACTCCAGCCTCTGTTCCCTTTGTCTAACATACGCCAGCCTGAGTTACCCTTCATCTAAAACACCCCAGCCTGTGTTAGTTTGTGTCTAACACATTCCAACCTGAGTTACACTGTGTCCAACTCACTCCCGCCTGTGTTACCCTGTGTCCACCACATTCCAGCCTGTGTTAGTCTGCGTCAAACACACTCCAGCCTGTGTTACCCTGTCTCTAACACACTCCAGCCTTTGTTAACCTGTGTCCAACACACTCCAGCCTGTGTTACCATGTGTCTAACACACTCCAGCCTGTGTTAGTCTGCATCTAACACACTCCAGCCTGTGTTAGTCTGTGACTAACACACTCCAGCCTGTGTTACCCTGTATCTAGCACATTCCAGCCTGTGTAACCATGTGTCTAACACACTCCAGCCTGTGTTACTCTGTGTCTACTACATTCCAGCCTGAGTTACCCTGTGTCTACCAAACTCCAGCCTGCGTTAGTCTGTGTGTAACACACTCCAGCCTGTGTTAGTCTGCGTCTAACACAATCCAGCCTGTGTTACCCTGTGTCTAACACAGTCCAGCCGGTGTTAGTCTGCGTCTAACACATTCCAGCCTTAGTTACCCTGTGTCTAACACATTCCAGCCTCTGTTAACCTGTGTCCAACACATTCCAGCCTGTGTTACGCAGTGTCTAACACACTCCAGGCTCTGTTTGCCTTTGACAAAAACACACGAGCCTGTGTTACCCTTTGTCTTACACACTCCAGCCTGTGTTAATTTGTGCCTAACACATTCCAGCCTGAGTTTCCCTGTATCCAACACATTACAGCCTGTGTTACCCTGTGTCTAATGCACTCCAGCCTGTGTTACCCTGTGTCTAACTCATTCCAGCCTTTGTTACCCTGTGTCTAACACACTCCAGCCTGTGTTACCCTGTGTCTAGCACACTTCAGCCTGTGTTGACCTGCGTCTAACTTACGCCAGCCTGTTTTACCCTTTGTCTAACACACTCCATCCTGTGTTACCATGTGTCTAACACACTCCAGCCTCTGTTCCCTTTGTCTAACATACGCCAGCCTGAGTTACCCTTCATCTAAAACACCCCAGCCTGTGTTAGTTTGTGTCTAACACATTCCAACCTGAGTTACACTGTGTCCAACTCACTCCCGCCTGTGTTACCCTGTGTCCACCACATTCCAGCCTGTGTTAGTCTGCGTCAAACACACTCCAGCCTGTGTTACCCTGTCTCTAACACACTCCAGCCTTTGTTAACCTGTGTCCAACACACTCCAGCCTGTGTTACCATGTGTCTAACACACTCCAGCCTGTGTTAGTCTGCGTCTAACACACTCCAGCCTGTGTTAGTCTGTGACTAACACACTCCAGCCTGTGTTACCCTGTATCTAGCACATTCCAGCCTGTGTTACCCTGTGTCTAACACACTCCAGCCTGTGTTAGCTGGTGTCTAACACATTCCAGCCTGAGTTACCCTGTGTCCAACACACTTCAGCCTGTGTTACCCCGTCTCTAACACACTCCAGCCTTTGTTACCCAGTGTCCAACCCACTCCAGCCTGTGTTACCATGTGTCTAACACACTCCAGCCTGTGTTAGTCTGCATCTAACACACTCCAGCCTTTGTTAGTCTGTGAATAACACACTCCAGCCTGTGTTACCATGTGTCTAACCGACTCCAGCCTGTGTTACCATGTGTCTATCACACTCCAGCCTGTGTTACCCTGTATCTAACACACTCCAGCCTGTGTTACCCTGTGTCTAACACACTCCAGCCTGTGTTACCATGTTTCTAACACACTCCAGCCTGTGTTACTCTGTGTCTACTACATTCCAGCCTGAGTTACCCTGTGTCTACCAAACTCCAGCCTGCGTTAGTCTGTGTGTAACACACTCCAGCCTGTGTTAGTCTGCGTCTAACACACTCCAGCCTGTGTTACCCTGTGTCTAACACAGTCCAGCCGGTGTTAGTTTGTGTCCAACACATTCCAGCCTGAGTTACCCTGTGTCTAATACATTCTAGCCTGTGTTAACCTGTGTCCAACTCATTCCTGCCTGAGTTACCCTATGTCCAACAGACTCCAGCCTGTATTACCTTGTGTCTAACACAATCCAGCCTATGTTACCCTGTGTCTAACACACTCCAGCCTGTGTTACTCTGTGTCTACTAAATTCCAGCCTGAGTTACACTCTGCCTTACAAACTCCAGCCTGCGTTAGTCTGTGTCTAACACACTCCAGCCTGTGTTAGTCTGCGTCTAACACATTCCAGCCTTAGTTACCCTGTGTCTAACACATTCCAGCCTGTGGTAACCTGTGTCCAACACATTCCAGCCTGTGTTACCCAGTGTCTGACACACTCCAGGCTCTGTTTGCCTTTGACAAAAACACACGAGCCTGTGTTACCCTTTGTCTAACACACTCCAGCCAGTGTTAATTTGTGTCTAACACATTCCAGCCTGAGCTTCCCTGTATCCAACACATTACAGCCTGTGTTACCCTCTGTCTAATGCACTCCAGCCTGTGTTACCCTGTGTCTAACTCATTCCAGCCTTTGTTACCCTGTGTCTAACACATTCCAGCCTGTGTTACCCTGTGTCTAGCACACTCCAGCCTGTGTTGACCTGCGTCTAACTTACGTCAGCCTGTTTTACCCTTTGTCTAACACACACCATCCTGTGTTACCCTGTGTCTAGCACACTCCAGCCTATGTTCCCCTTGTGTAACATACGCCAGCCTGAGTTACCCTCTTTCTAAAACACCCCAGCCTGTGTTAGTTTGTGTCTAACACATTCCAACCTGAGTTACACTGTGTCAAACTCACTCCCGCCTGTGTTACCCTGTGTCTAACACATTCCAGCCTGTGTTAGTCTGCGTCAAACACACTCCAGCCTATGTTACCCTGTCTCTAACACACTCCAGCCTTTGTTAACCTGTGTCCAACACACTCCAGCCTGTGTTACCATGTGTCTAACACATTCCAGCCTGAGCTTCCCTGTATCCAACACATTACAGCCTGTGTTACCCTCTGTCTAATGCACTCCAGCCTGTGTTACCCTGTGTCTAACTCATTCCAGCCTTTGTTACCCTGTGTCTAACACATTCCAGCCTGTGTTACCCTGTGTCTAGCACACTCCAGCCTGTGTTGACCTGCGTCTAACTTATGCCAGCCTGTTTTACCCTTTGTCTAACACACACCATCCTGTGTTACCCTGTATCTAACACATTCCAGCCTGTGTTACCCTGTGTCTAACACACTCCAGCCTGTGTTAGTTGGTGTCTAACACATTCCAGCCTGAGTTACCCTGTGTCCAACACACTCCAGCCTGTGTTAGCCCGTCTCTAACACACTCCAGCATTTGTTACCCTGTGTCCAGCCAACTCCAGCCTGTGTTACCATGTGTCTAACACACTCCAGCCTGTGTTAGTCTGCGTCTAACACACTCCAGCCTGTGTTAGTCTGTGAATAACACAGTCCAGCCTGTGTTACCCTGTATCTAACACACTCCAGCCTGTGTTACCATGTGTCTAACACACTCCAGCCTGTGTTACTCTGTGTCTACTACATTCCAGCCTGAGTTACCCTGTGTCTACCAAACTCCAGCCTGCGTTAGTCTGTGTGTAACACACTCCAGCCTGTGTTAGTCTGCGTCTAACACACTCCAGCCTGTGTTACCCTGTGTCTAACACAGTCCAGCCGGTGTTAGTTTGTGTCCAACACATTCCAGCCTGAGTTACCCTGTGTCTAATACATTCCAGCCTGTGTTAACCTGTGTCCAACTCATTCCTGCCTGAGTTACCCTATGTCCAACAGACTCCAGCCTGTATTACCTTGTGTCTAACACAATCCAGCCTATGTTACCCTGTGTCTAACACACTCCAGCCTGTGTTACTCTGTGTCTACTAAATTCCAGCCTGAGTTACACTCTGTCTTACAAACTCCAGCCTGCGTTAGTCTGTGTCTAAAACACTCCAGCCTGTGTTAGTCTGTGTCTAACACATTCCAGCCTTAGTTACCCTGTGTCTAACACTTTCCAGCCTGTGGTAACCTGTGTCCAACACATTCCAGCCTGTGTTACCCAGTGTCTAACAAACTCCAGGCTCTGTTTACCTGTGACAAAAACACACGAGCCTATGTTACCCTTTGTCTAACACACTCCAGCCAGTGTTAATTTGTGTCTAACACATTCCAGCCTGAGTTTCCCTGTATCCAACACATTACAGCCTGTGTTACCCTGTGTCTAATGCACTCCAGCCTGTGTTACCCTGTGTCTAACTCATTCCAGCCTTTGTTACCCTGTGTCTAACACACTCCAGCCTGTGTTACCCTGTGTCTAGCACACTCCAGCCTGTGTTGACCTGCGTCTAACTTACGCCTGCCTGTTTTACCCTTTGTCTAACACACTCCATCCTGTGTTACCCTATGTCTAACACACTCCAGCCTATGTTCCACTTGTCTAACATACGCCAGCCTGAGTTACCCTTTGTCTAAAACACCCCAGCCTGTGTTAGTTTGTGTCTAACACATTCCAACCTGAGTTACACTGTGTCCAACTCACTCCCGCCTGTGTTACCCTGTGTCTAACACCCTCCAGCCTGTGTTAGTCTGCTTCAAACACACTCCAGCCTGTGTTATCCTGTGTCTAACTCACTCAAGCCTGTTTTAGTTTGTGTCTAACACATTCCCGACTATGTTACCCTGTGTCTGACACACTCCAGCCGGTGTTACACTGTGTCTAACACACTCCAGCCTGTGTTACCCTGTGTCTAACTCATTCTAGCCCATGTTACCCTGTGTCTCACAGATTCCAGCCTAAGTTACCCTTTGTCCAACACACTCCATCCTGTGTTACTCTGTGTCTAACACACTCCAGCCTGTGTTACTCTGTGTCTAACACATTCCAGCCTGAGTTACCCTGTGTCTAACACATTCCAGCCTGAGTTACCCTGTGTCTAACGCATTCCAGCCTCTGTTACCCTGCGTCTAACACTTTCCAGCCTTTGTTACCCTGTGTCTAACACAATCCAGCCTGTGTTGCACTGTCTCTAACATATGACAGCCTGTGTTACGCTTTGTCTAATACACTCCAGCCTGTGTTACCCTGTGTCTAACACACTCCAGCCTGTGTTGCCCTGTGTCCAACATACACCAGCCTGAGATACCCTGTGTCCAACATACTCTAGCCTGTGTTAGCCTGTGTCTAACACACTCCTGCCTGTGTTAGTCTGTGACTAGCACACTCCAGCCTGTGTTACCCTGTATCTAACACATTCCAGCCTGTGTTACCCTGTGTCTAACACACTCCAGCCTGAGTTACCCTGTATCTAACACACTCCAGCATGTGTTACCCTGTGTCCAATACACAACAGCCTGTGTTACCCTGTGTCTAACACACTCCAGCCTTTGTTAACCTGTGTCTAACATACTCCAGCCAATGTTACCCTATGTCCAGCACACTCCAGCCTGTGTTAGTCTGCGTCTAACACACTCCAGCCTGTGTTACCCTGTGTCTAACACAGTCCAGCCAGTGTTAGTTTGTGTCCAACACATTCCAGCCTGAGTTACCCTGTGTCTAATACATTCCAGCCTGTGTTAACCTGTGTCCAACTCATTCCTGCCTGAGTTACCCTATGTCCAACAGACTCCAGCCTGTGTTACCTTGTGTCTAACACAATCCAAACTATGTTACCCTGTGTCTAACACCCTCCAGCCTGTGTTACTCTGTGTCTACTAAATTCCAGCCTGAGTTACACTCTGTCTTACAAACTCCAGCCTGCGTTAGTCTGTGTCTAACACACTCCAGCCTGTGTTAGTCTGCGTCTAACACATTCCAGCCTTAGTTACCCTGTGTCTAACACATTCCAGCCTGTGGTAACCTGTGTCCAACACATTCCAGCCTGTGTTACCCAGTGTCTGACACACTCCAGGCTCTGTTTGCCTTTGACAAAAACACACGAGCCTGTGTTACCCTTTGTCTAACACACTCCAGCCAGTGTTAATTTGTGTCTAACACATTCCAGCCTGAGCTTCCCTGTATCCAACACATTACAGCCTGTGTTACCCTCTGTCTAATGCACTCCAGCCTGTGTTACTCTGTGTCTAACTCATTCCAGCCTTTGTTACCCTGTGTCTAACACATTCCAGCCTGTGTTACCCTGTGTCTAGCACACTCCAGCCTGTGTTGACCTGCGTCTAACTTACGTCAGCCTGTTTTACCCTTTGTCTAACACACACCATCCTGTGTTACCCTGTGTCTAGCACACTCCAGCCTATGTTCCCCTTGTGTAACATACGCCAGCCTGAGTTACCCTCTTTCTAAAACACCCCAGCCTGTGTTAGTTTGTGTCTAACACATTCCAACCTGAGTTACACTGTGTCCAACTCACTCCCGCCTGTGTTACCCTGTGTCTAACACATTCCAGCCTGTGTTAGTCTGCGTCAAACACACTCCAGCCTATGTTACCCTGTCTCTAACACACTCCAGCCTTTGTTAACCTGTGTCCAACACACTCCAGCCTGTGTTACCATGTGTCTAACACACTCCAGCCTGTGTTAGTCTGCGTCTAACACACTCCAGCCTGTGTTAGTCTGTGACTAACACACTACAGCCTGTGTTACCCTGTATCCAACACATTCCAGCCTGTGTTACCCTGTGTCTAACACACTCCAGCCTCTGTTAGTTGGTGTCTAACACATTCCAGCCTGAGTTACCCTGTGTCCAACACACTCCAGCCTGTGTTAGCCCGTCTCTAACACACTCCAGCCTTTGTTACCCTGTGTCCAACCCACTCCAGCCTGTGTTACCATGTGTCTAACACACTCCAGCCTGTGTTACTCTGTGTCTAACACATTCCAGCCTGAGTTACCCTGTGTCTAACACATTCCAGCCTGAGTTACCCTGTGTCTAACGCATTCCAGCCTCTGTTACCCTGCGTCTAACACTTTCCAGCCTTTGTTACCCTGTGTCTAACACAATCCAGCCTGTGTTGCACTGTCTCTAACATATGACAGCCTGTGTTACGCTTTGTCTAATACACTCCAGCCTGTGTTACCCTGTGTCTAACACACTCCAGCCTGTGTTGCCCTGTGTCCAACATACACCAGCCTGAGATACCCTGTGTCCAACATACTCTAGCCTGTGTTAGCCTGTGTCTAACACACTCCTGCCTGTGTTAGTCTGCGTCTAACACACTCCAGCCTGTGTTAGTCTGTGACTAGCACACTCCAGCCTGTGTTATCCTGTATCTAACACATTCCAGCCTGTGTTACCCTGTGTCTAACACACTCCAGCATGTGTTACCCTGTGTCCAATACACAACAGCCTGTGTTACCCTGTGTCTAACACACTCCAGCCTTTGTTAACCTGTGTCTAACATACTCCAGCCAATGTTACCCTATGTCCAGCACACTCCAGCCTGTGTTAGTCTGCGTCTAACACACTCCAGCCTGTGTTACCCTGTGTCTAACACAGTCCAGCCAGTGTTAGTTTGTGTCCAACACATTCCAGCCTGAGTTACCCTGTGTCTAATACATTCCAGCCTGTGTTAACCTGTGTCCAACTCATTCCTGCCTGAGTTACCCTATGTCCAACAGACTCCAGCCTGTGTTACCTTGTGTCTAACACAATCCAACCTATGTTACCCTGTGTCTAACACCCTCCAGCCTGTGTTACTCTGTGTCTACTAAATTCCAGCCTGAGTTACACTCTGTCTTACAAACTCCAGCCTGCGTTAGTCTGTGTCTAACACACTCCAGCCTGTGTTAGTCTGCGTCTAACACATTCCAGCCTTAGTTACCCTGTGTCTAACACATTCCAGCCTGTGGTAACCTGTGTCCAACACATTCCAGCCTGTGTTACCCAGTGTCTGACACACTCCAGGCTCTGTTTGCCTTTGACAAAAACACACGAGCCTGTGTTACCCTTTGTCTAACACACTCCAGCCAGTGTTAATTTGTGTCTAACACATTCCAGCCTGAGCTTCCCTGTATCCAACACATTACAGCCTGTGTTACCCTCTGTCTAATGCACTCCAGCCTGTGTTACCCTGTGTCTAACTCATTCCAGCCTTTGTTACCCTGTGTCTAACACATTCCAGCCTGTGTTACCCTGTGTCTAGCACACTCCAGCCTGTGTTGACCTGCGTCTAACTTACGTCAGCCTGTTTTACCCTTTGTCTAACACACACCATCCTGTGTTACCCTGTGTCTAGCACACTCCAGCCTATGTTCCCCTTGTGTAACATACGCCAGCCTGAGTTACCCTCTTTCTAAAACACCCCAGCCTGTGTTAGTTTGTGTCTAACACATTCCAACCTGAGTTACACTGTGTCCAACTCACTCCCGCCTGTGTTACCCTGTGTCTAACACATTCCAGCCTGTGTTAGTCTGCGTCAAACACACTCCAGCCTATGTTAACCTGTCTCTAACACACTCCAGCCTTTGTTAACCTGTGTCCAACACACTCCAGCCTGTGTTACCATGTGTCTAACACACTCCAGCCTGTGTTAGTCTGCGTCTAACACACTCCAGCCTGTGTTAGTCTGTGACTAACACACTCCAGCCTGTGTTACCCTGTATCTAACACATTCCAGCCTGTGTTACCCTGTGTCTAACACACTCCAGCCTCTGTTAGTTGGTGTCTAACACATTCCAGCCTGAGTTACCCTGTGTCCAACACACTCCAGCCTGTGTTAGCCCGTCTCTAACACACTCCAGCCTTTGTTACCCTGTGTCCAACTCACTCCAGCCTGTGTTACCATGTGTCTAACACACTCCAGCCTGTGTTAGTCTGCGTCTAACACACTCCAGCCTGTGTTAGTCTGTGAATAACACAGTCCAGCCTGTGTTACCCTGTATCTAACACACTCCAGCCTGTGTTACCATGTGTCTAACACACTCCAGCCTGTGTTACTCTGTGTCTACTACATTCCAGCCTGAGTTACCCTGTGTCTACCAAACTCCAGCCTGCGTTAGTCTGTGTGTAACACCCTCCAGCCTGTGTTAGTCTGCGTCTAACACACTCCAGCCTGTGTTACCCTGTGTCTAACACAGTCCAGCCGGTGTTAGTTTGTGTCCAACACATTCCAGCCTGAGTTACCCTGTGTCTAATACATTACAGCCTGTGTTACCCTGTGTCTAATGCACTCCAGCCTGTGTTACTCTGTGTCTAACTCATTCCAGCCTTTGTTACCCTGTGTCTAACACACTCCAGCCTGTGTTACCCTGTGTCTAGCACACTCCAGCCTGTGTTGACCTGCGTCTAACTTACGCCAGCCTGTTTTACCCTTTGTCTAACACACTCCATCCTGTGTTACCCTGTGTCTAACACACTCCAGCCTATGTTCCACTTGTCTAACATACGCCAGCCTGAGTTACCCTTTGTCTAAAACACCCCAGCCTGTGTTAGTTTGTGTCTAACACATTCCAACCTGAGTTACACTGTGTCCAACTCACTCCCGCCTGTGTTACCCTGTGTCTAACACCCTCCAGCCTGTGTTAGTCTGCGTCAAACACACTCCAGCCTGTGTTATCCTGTGTCTAACTCACTCAAGCCTGTTTTAGTTTGTGTCTAACACATTCCCGACTATGTTACCCTGTGTCTGACACACTCCAGCCGGTGTTACACTGTGTCTAACACACTCCAGCCTGTGTTACCCTGTGTCTAACACATTCTAGCCCGTGTTACCCTGTGTCTCACAGATTCCAGCCTAAGTTACCCTTTGTCCAACACACTCCATCCTGTGTTACTCTGTGTCTAACACATTCCAGCCTGTGTTACTCTGTGTCTAACACATTCCAGCCTGAGTTACCCTGTGTCTAACACATTCCAGCCTGAGTTACCCTGTGTCTAACACAATCCAGCCTGTGTTGCACTGTGTCTAACATATGACAGCCTGTGTTGCGCTTTGTCTAATACACTCCAGCCTGTGTTACCCTGTGTCTAACACACTCCAGCCTGTGTTGCCCTGTGTCCAACATACACCAGCCTGAGATACCCTGTGTCCAACATACTCTAGCCTGTGTTAGCCTGTGTCTAACACACTCCTGCCTGTGTTAGTCTGCGTCTAACACACTCCAGCCTGTGTTAGTCTGTGACTAGCACACTCCAGCCTGTGTTACCCTGTATCTAACACATTCCAGCCTGTGTTACCCTGTGTCTAACACACTCCAGCCTGAGTTACCCTGTATCTAACACACTCCAGCATGTGTTACCCTGTGTCCAATACACAACAGCCTGTGTTACCCTGTGTCTAACACACTCCAGCCTTTGTTAACCTGTGTCTAACATACTCCAGCCAATGTTACCCTATGTCCAGCACACTCCAGCCTGTGTTAGTCTGCGCCTAACACACTCCAGCCTGAGTTACCCTGTGTCTAACACAGTCCAGCCGGTGTTAGTTTGTGTCCAACACATTCCAGCCTGAGTTACCCTGTGTCTAATACATTCCAGCCTGTGTTAACCTGTGTCCAACTCATTCCTGCCTGAGTTACCCTATGTCCAACAGACTCCAGCCTGTGTTACCTTGTGTCTAACACAATCCAACCTATGTTACCCTGTGTCTAACACCCTCCAGCCTGTGTTACTCTGTGTCTACTAAATTCCAGCCTGAGTTACACTCTGTCTTACATATCCAGCCTGCGTTAGTCTGTGTCTAACACACTCCAGCCTGTGTTAGTCTGCGTCTAACACATTCCAGCCTTAGTTACCCTGTGTCTAACACATTCCAGCCTGTGGTAACCTGTGTCCAACACATTCCAGCCTGTGTTACCCAGTGTCTGACACACTCCAGGCTCTGTTTGCCTTTGACAAAAACACACGAGCCTGTGTTACCCTTTGTCTAACACACTCCAGCCAGTGTTAATTTGTGTCTAACACATTCCAGCCTGAGCTTCCCTGTATCCAACACATTACAGCCTGTGTTACCCTCTTTCTAATGCACTCCAGCCTGTGTTACCCTGTGTCTAACTCATTCCAGCCTTTGTTACCCTGTGTCTAACACATTCCAGCCTGTGTTACTCTGTGGCTAGCACACTCCAGCCTGTGTTGACCTGCGTCTAACTTACGCCAGCCTGTTTTACCCTTTGTCTAACACACACCATCCTGTGTTACCCTGTGTCTAACACACTCCAGCCTATGTTCCCCTTGTCTAACATACGCCTGCCTGATTTACCCTCTTTCTAAAACAACCCAGCCTGTGTTAGTTTGTGTCTAACACATTCCAACCTGAGTTACACTGTGTCCAACTCACTCCCGCCTGTGTTACCCTGTGTCTAACACATTCCAGCCTGTGTTAGTCTGCGTCAAACACACTCCAGCCTACGTTACCCTGTCTCTAACACACTCCAGCCTTTGTTAACCTGTGTCCAACACACTCCAGCCTGTGTTACCATGTGTCTAACACACTCCAACCTGTGTTAGTCTGCGTCTAACACACTCCAGCCTGTGTTAGTCTGTGACTAACACACTCCAGCCTGTGTTACCCTGTATCTAACACATTCCAGCCTGTGTTACCCTGTGTCTAACACACTCCAGCCTGTGTTAGTTGGTGTCTAACACATTCCAGCCTGAGTTACCCTGTGTCCAACACACTCCAGCCTGTGTTAGCCCGTCTCTAACACACTCCAGCCTTTGTTACCCTGTGTCCAACCCACTCCAGCCTGTGTTACCATGTGTCTAACACACTCCAGCCTGTGTTAGTCTGCGTCTAACACACTCCAGCCTGTGTTAGTCTGTGAATAACACAGTCCAGCCTGTGTTACCCTGTATCTAACACACTCCAGCCTGTGTTACCATGTGTCTAACACACTCCAGCCTGTGTTACTCTGTGTCTACTACATTCCAGTTTGAGTTACCCTGTGTCTACCAAACTCCAGCCTGCGTTAGTCTGTGTGTAACACACTCCAGCCTGTGTTAGTCTGCGTCTAACACACTCCAGCCTGTGTTACCCTGTGTCTAACACAGTCCAGCCGGTGTTAGTTTGTGTCCAACACATTCCAGCCTGAGTTACCCTGTGTCTAATACATTCCAGCCTGTGTTAACCTGTGTCCAACTCATTCCTGCCTGAGTTACCCTATGTCCAACAGACTCCAGCCTGTGTTACCTTGTGTCTAACACAATCCAGCCTATGTTACCCTGTGTCTAACACACTCCAGCCTGTGTTACTCTGTGTCTACTAAATTCCAGCCTGAGTTACACTCTGTCTTACAAACTCCAGCCTGCGTTAGTCTGTGTCTAAAACACTCCAGCCTATGTTAGTCTGTGTCTAACACATTCCAGCCTTAGTTACCCTGTGTCTAACACATTCCAGCCTGTGGTAACCTGTGTCCAACACATTCCAGCCTGTGTTACCCAGTGTCTAACAAACTCCAGGCTCTGTTTACCTGTGACAAAAACACACGAGCCTATGTTACCCTTTGTCTAACACACTCCAGCCAGTGTTAATTTGTGTCTAACACATTCCAGCCTGGGTTTCCCAGTATCCAACACATTACAGCCTGTGTTACCCTGTGTCTAATGCACTCCAGCCTGTATTACTCTGTGTCTAACTCATTCCAGCCTTTGTTACCCTGTGTCTAACACACTCCAGCCTGTGTTACCCTGTGTCTAGCACACTCCAGCCTGTGTTGACCTGCGTCTAACTTACGCCAGCCTGTTTTACCCTTTGTCTAACACACTCCATCCTGTGTTACCCTGTGTCTAACACACTCCAGCCTATGTTCCACTTGTCTAACATACGCCAGCCTGAGTTACCCTTTGTCTAAAACACCCCAGCCTGTGTTAGTTTGTGTCTAACACATTCCAACCTGAGTTACACTGTGTCCAACTCACTCCCGCCTGTGTTACCCTGTGTCTAACACCCTCCAGCCTGTGTTAGTCTGCGTCAAACACACTCCAGCCTGTGTTATCCTGTGTCTAACTCACTCAAGCCTGTTTTAGTTTGTGTCTAACACATTCCCGACTATGTTACCCTGTGTCTGACACACTCCAGCAGGTGTTACACTGTGTCTAACACACTCCAGCCTGTGTTACCCTGTGTCTAACACATTCTAGCCCGTGTTACCCTGTGTCTCACAGATTCCAGCCTAAGTTACCCTTTGTCCAACACACTCCATCCTGTGTTACTCTGTGTCTAACACACTCCAGCCTGTGTTACTCTGTGTCTAACACATTCCAGCCTGAGTTACCCTGTGTCTAACACATTCCAGCCTGAGTTACCCTGTGTCTAACGCATTCCAGCCTCTGTTACCCTGCGTCTAACACTTTCCGGCCTTTGTTACCCTGTGTCTAACACAATCCACCCTGTGTTGTACTGTTTCTAACATATGACAGCCTGTGTTACGCTTTGTCTAATACACTCCAGCCTGTGTTACCCTGTGTCTAACACACTCCAGCCTGTGTTGCCCTGTGTCCAACATACACCAGCCTGAGATACCCTGTGTCCAACATACTCTAGCCTGTGTTAGCCTGTGTCTAACACACTCCTGCCTGTGTTTGTCTGCGTCTAACACACTCCAGCCTGTGTTAGTCTGTGACTAGCACACTCCAGCCTGTGTTACCCTTTATCTAACACATTCCAGCTTGTGTTACCCTGTGTCTAACACACTCCAGCCTGAGTTACCCTGTATCTAACACACTCCAGCATGTGTTACCCTGTGTCTAACATACTCCAGCCAATGTTACCCTATGTCCAGCACACTCCAGCCTGTGTTAGTCTGCGTCTAACACACTCCAGCCTGAGTTACCCTGTGTCTAACACAGTCCAGCCAGTGTTAGTTTGTGTCCAACACATTCCAGCCTGAGTTACCCTGTGTCTAATACATTCCAGCCTGTGTTAACCTGTGTCCAACTCATTCCTGCCTGAGTTACCCTATGTCCAACAGACTCCAGCCTGTGTTACCTTGTGTCTAACACAATCCAACCTATGTTACCCTGTATCTAACACACTCTAGCCTGTGTTACTCTGTGTCTAACACATTCCAGCCTGAGTTACCCTGTGTCTAACACATTCCAGCCTGAGTTACCCTGTGTCTAACGCATTCCAGCCTCTGTTACCCTGCGTCTAACACTTTCCAGCCTTTGCTACCCTGTGTCTAACACAATCCAGCCTGTGTTGCACTGTGTCTAACATATGACAGCCTGTGTTACGCTTTGTCTAATACACTCCAGCCTGTGTTACCCTGTGTCTAACACACTCCAGCCTGTGTTGCCCTGTGTCCAACATACACCAGCCTGAGATACCCTGTGTCCAACATACTCTAGCCTGTGTTAGCCTGTGTCTAACACACTGCAGCCTGTGTTAGTCTGCATCTAACACACTCCAGCCTGTGTTAGTCTGTGACTAGCACACTCCAGCCTGTGTTACCCTGTATCTAACACATTCCAGCCTGTGTTACCCTGTGTCTAACACACTCCAGCCTGAGTTACCCTGTATCTAACACACTCCAGCATGTGTTACCCTGTGTCCAATACCCAACAGCCTGTGTTACCCTGTGTCTAACACACTCCAGCCTTTGTTAACCTGTGTCTAACATACTCCAGCCAATGTTACCCTATGTCCAGCACACTCCAGCCTGTGTTAGTCTGCGTCTAACACACTCCAGCCTGTGTTACCCTGTGTCTAACACAGTCCAGCCAGTGTTAGTTTGTGTCCAACACATTCCAGCCTGAGTTACCCTGTGTCTAATACATTCCAGCCTGTGTTAACCTGTGTCCAACTCATTCCTGCCTGAGTTACCCTATGTCCAACAGACTCCAGCCTGTGTTACCTTGTGTCTAACACAATCCAACCTATGTTACCCTGTGTCTAACACCCTCCAGCCTGTGTTACTCTGTGTCTACTAAATTCCAGCCTGAGTTACACTCTGTCTTACAAACTCCAGCCTGCGTTAGTCTGTGTCTAACACACTCCAGCCTGTGTTACCTTGTGTCTAACACAATCCATCCTGAGTTACCCTGTGTCTAACACATTCCAGCCTGTGGTAACCTGTGTCTAACACATTCCAGCCTGAGTTAACCTGTGTCCAACACTTTCCAGCCTGAGTTGCCCTGTGTCCAATACACTCCAGCCTGTGTTATCCTGTGTCTAACTCACTCAAGCCTGTTTTAGTTTGTGTCTAACACATTCCCGACTATGTTACCCTGTGTCTGACACACTCCAGCAGGTGTTACACTGTGTCTAACACACTCCAGCCTGTGTTACCCTGTGTCTAACACATTCTAGCCCGTGTTACCCTGTGTCTCACAGATTCCAGCCTAAGTTACCCTTTGTCCAACACACTCCATCCTGTGTTACTCTGTGTCTAACACACTCCAGCCTGTGTTACTCTGTGTCTAACACATTCCAGCCTGAGTTACCCTGTGTCTAACACATTCCAGCCTGAGTTACCCTGTGTCTAATGCATTCCAGCCTCTGTTACCCTGCGTCTAACACTTTCCAGCCTTTGTTACCCTGTGTCTAACACAATCCAGCCTGTGTTGCACTGTGTCTAACATATGACAGCCTGTGTTACGCTTTGTCTAATAAACTCCAGCCTGTGTTAGCCTGTGTCTAACACACTCCTGCCTGTGTTAGTCTCCGTCTAACACACTCTAGCCTGTGTTAGTCTGTGTCTAACACACTCCAGCCTGTGTTCCCCTTTATCTGACACACTCCAGCCTGTGTTACCCTATGTCTAACACACTCCAGCCTGTGTTAGTTGGTGTCTAACCCACTCCAGCCTTTGTTACCCTGTGTCTTACACATTCCAGCCCGTGTTACCCTCTGTCTAGCACATTCCAGCCTGAGTTACACTGTGTCTAACGCATCCAGCCTGTTTTACCCTGTGTCTAACACACTCCAGCCTGTGTTACCCTGTGTCTAACAAACTCCAGCCTGTGTTAGTCTGTGTCTAACACACTCCAGCCAGTGTTAGTCTGCGTCTCACACACTCCATCCTGTGTTAGTCTGTGTCTAACACACTCCAGCTTTGTTACCCTGTGTCTAACACACTCCAGCCTGAGTTACCCTCTATCTAACACACTCCAGCATGTGTTACCCTGTGTCCAATACACACCAGCCTTTGTTACCCTGTGTCTAACACACTCCAGCCTGTGTTAACCTGTGTCTAACATACTCCAGCCAATGTTACCCAATGTCCAGCACACTCCAGCATGTGTTAGTTAGTGTCTAACATATTCCAGCCTGAGTTACTCTGTGTTCAACACACTCCAGCCTGGATTACCGTGTGTCTAACACACTCCAGCCTGTAATAATTTGGGTCTAACACATTCCAGCCCTAGTTACCCTGTGTCCGACACACACCAGCCTGTGTTACCCTATGACTATCACATTCCAGCCTGTGTTTTTTTGTGTCTAACACATTCCAGCCTGAGTTACCCTGTATCCAACACACTCCAGCCTGTGTTACCTGTGTCTAACATACTCCAGCCTGTGTTAGTCTGTGTCTAACACACTCCAGCCTGTGTTAGTTGGTGTCTAACACATTCCAGCCTGAGTTACCCTGTGTCTAACACACTCCAGCCTCTGTTACCCCATGGCTAACACACTCCAGCCTGTGTTACCTTTTGTCTTACACACTCCAGCCGGTGTTACTCTTTGTCTACCACATTTCAGCCTGAGTTACACTGTGTCTAACAAACTCCAGCCTGCGTTAATCTGTGTCTAACACACTCCAGCCTGTGTTAGTATGCATCTAACACACTCCAGCCTGTGTTACCCTGTGATTAATGCACTCCAGCCTGTGTTAGTTTGTGTCCAACACATTCCAGCCTGAGTTACGCTGTGTCTAACACATTCCAGCCTATGTTAACTTGTGTACAACACATTCCAGCCTCAGTTACCCTATGTCCAACACACTCCAGTGTGTGTTACCCAGTGTTCAACACACTCCAGGCTCTGTTACCCTGTGTCAAACACACACCAGACTGTGTTAACCTTTGTCTAACACACTCCAGCCTGTGTTAATTTGTGTCTAACACATTCTAGCCTGAGTTACCCTGTGTCCAACACTTTGCAGCCTGTGTTACCCTGTGTCTAACACACTCCAGCCTGTGTTATTCTGTGTCTAACATATTCCAGCCTATGTTACCCTGTGTCTAACACACTCCATCCTGTGTTACCATGTGTCTAACACATTCCAGCCTATGTTACCCTTTGTCCAACAAATTCAAGCCTGTGTCAAGCTGTGTCTAACAAACTCCAGCCTGTGTTACCCTGTGTCTAAAACATTCCAGCCGGACTTACCCTGTGTCTAACACATTCCAGCCTGAGTTACCCTGTGTTTAACACAATCCAGCCTGTGTTTCCCTATGTCTAACACACTGCAGCCTTTGTTACCCTGTGTATAACAAACTCCAGCGTGTGTTACCCTGTGTCTAACACACTCCAGCCTGTGTTACCCAATGACTAACACACTCCAGCCTTTGTTAGTTTGTGTCTAATACACTCCAGCCTGTGTTACCCTTTGTCTAACAAACTCTAGCCTGTGTTACCCTTTGTCTAATACACTCCAGCCTGTGTTAACCTGTGTCTAACACATTCTAGCCTATGTTACCCTGTGTCTAACACACTGCAGGCTGAGTTGACCTGTGTCTAACATACGCCAGCGGGTGTTACCCTTTGTCTAACACACTCCAGCCTTTGTTACCCTGTGTCTAACACACTCCAGGATGTGTTACCATGTGTCTAACACATTCCAGCCTATGTTACCCTTTGTCCAACAAATTCAAGCCTGTGTCAAGCTGTGTCTAACAAACTCCAGCCTGTGTTACCCTGTGTCTAAAACATTCCAGCCGGACTTACCCTGTGTCTAACACATTCCAGCCTGAGTTACCCTGTGTTTAACACAATCCAGCCTTGTGTTTCCCTATGTCTAACACACTGCAGCCTTTGTTCCCTGTGTATAACAAACTCCAGCGTGTGTTACCCTGTGTCTAACACACTCCAGCCTGTGTTACCTAATGACTAACACACTCCAGCCTTTGTTAGTTTGTGTCTAATACACTCCAGCCTTTGTTACCCTTTGTCTAACAAACTCTAGCCTGTGTTACCCTGTGTCTAATACACTCCAGCCTGTGTTGACCTGAGTCTAACATACGCCAGCATGTGTTACCCTTTGTCTAACACACTCCGGCCTTTGTTACCCTGTGTCTAACACACTCCAGGATGTGTTACCCTGTGTCTAACACATTCCAGTTTGAGTTACCCTGTGTCTAACACATTCCAGCCTGAATTACCCTGTGTCTAACACATTCCAGCCTGTGTTACCCTGTATCTAACACATTCCAGCCTGTGCTAACCTGTGTCAAACACATTCCAGCCTGTGTTAACCTGTGTATAACACACTCCAGCCTGTGGTACCTTGTTTCTAACACAATCCACCATGAGTTAGCTTGTATCTAACACATTCCAGCCTGTGCTAACCTGTGTATAACACATTCCAGCCTGTGTTAACCTGTGTCCAACACTTTCCAGCCTGAGTTGCCCTGTGTCCAAAACACTCCAGCCTGTGTTACCCTGTGTCTCACACACTCCAGCCTGTGGTTTCTTGTGTCTAACACACTCCAGGCTGTGTTACCCTCTGTCCAACACACTCCAGCCTGTGTTACCCTGTGTCTAACTCACTCAAGCCTGTTTTAGTTTGTGTCTAACACATTCCCGACTATGTTACCCTGTGTCTAACACACTCCAGCGTGTGTTACCCTGTGTCTAACACATTCTAGCCCGTGTTACCCTGTGTTAACAGATTTCAGCCTATGTTACCCTTTGTCCAACACACTCCAGCCTGTGTTACTCTGTGTCTAACACATTCCAGCCTGAGTTACCCTGTGTCTAACAAACCCCAGTCTCTGTTAGATTGTTTATAACACATTCTAGCCTGAGTTAGCCTGTGGCCAACTCATTCCAGCCTGAGTTACCCTATGACTAACACACTCCAGCCTGTGTTACCTTGTGTCTAACACAATCCAGCCTGTGTCACCCAGGGTCTAACACCCTCCAGGCTCTGTTACCCTGTGTCAAACACACACCAGCCTGTGTTACCCTTTGTCTAACACACTCCATCCTGTGTTAATTTGTGTCTAACACATTCTAGCCTGAGTTACCCTGTGTCCAACACTTTGCAGCCTGTGTTACCCTGTGTCTAACACACTCCAGCCTGTGTTATTCCGTGTCTAACTTATTCCAGCCTATGTTACCCTGTGTCTAACACACTCCATCCTGTGTTACCATGTGTCTAACACATTCCAGCCTATGTTACCCTTTGTCCAACAAATTCAAGCCTGTGTCAAGCTGTGTCTAACAAACTCCAGCCTGTGTTACCCTGTGTCTAAAACATTCCAGCCGGACTTACCCTGTGTCTAACACATTCCAGCCTGAGTTACCCTGTGTTTAACACAATCCAGCCTGTGTTTCCCTATGTCTAACACACTGCAGCCTTTGTTATCCTGTGTATAACAAACTCCAGCGTGTGTTACCCTGTGTCTAACACACTCCAGCCTGTGTTACCTAATGACTAACACACTCCAGCCTTTGTTAGTTTGTGTCTAATACACTCCAGCCTTTGTTACCCTTTGTCTAACAAACTCTAGCCTGTGTTACCCTGTGTCTAATACACTCCAGCCTGTGTTGACCTGAGTCTAACATACGCCAGCATGTGTTACCCTTTGTCTAACACACTCCGGCCTTTGTTACCCTGTGTCTAACACACTCCAGGATGTGTTACCCTGTGTCTAACACATTCCAGTTTGAGTTACCCTGTGTCTAACACATTCCAGCCTGAATTACCCTGTGTCTAACACATTCCAGCCTGTGTTACCCTGTATCTAACACATTCCAGCCTGTGCTAACCTGTGTCAAACACATTCCAGCCTGTGTTAACCTGTGTCCAACACTTTCCAGCCTGAGTTATCCTGTGTCCAAAACACTCCAGCCTGTGTTACCTTGTGTCTAAAACACTCCAGGCTGTGTTACCCTCTGTCCAACACACTCCAGCCTGTGTTACCCTGTGTCTAACTCACTCAAGCCTGTTTTAGTTTGTGTCTAACACATTCCCGACTATGTTACCCTTTGTCTGACACACTCCAGCCGGTGTTACCTTGTGAAAACACACTCCAGCCTGTGTTACCCTGTGTCTAACACATTCTAGCCTGTGTTACCCTGTGTTAACAGATTTCAGCCTATGTTACCCTTTGTCCAACACACTCCATCCTGTGTTACCCTGTGTCTAACACATTCCAGCCTGAGTTACCCTGTGTCTAACACATTCCAGCCTATGTTAACCTGTGTCTAACGCATTCCAGCCTGTGTTACCCAGTGTCTAACACATTCCAGCCTGCGCTACCCTGTGTCTAACTCACTCATGCCTGTTTTAGTTTGTGTCTAACACATGCCCGACTATGTTACCCTGTGTCTAACACACTCCAGCAGGTGTTACACTGTGTCTAACACACTCCAGCCTGTGTTACCCTGTGTCTAACACATTCTAGCCTGTGTTACCCTGTGTCTAGCACACTGCAGCCTGTGTTGACCTGTGTCTAACATACGCCAGCGTGTGTTACCCTTTGTCTAACACACTCCAGCCTTGTTACCCTGTGTCTAACACACTCCAGGATGTGTTACCCTGTGTCTAACACATTCCAGTTTGAGTTACCCTGTGTCTAACATATTCCAGCCTGAGTTACCCTGTGTCTAACACATTCCAGCCTGTGTTACCCTTTGTATAACACACTCCAGCCTGTGTTACCTTGTGTCTAACACAATCCACCCTGAGTTACCTTGTATCTAACACATTCCAGCCTGTGCTAACCTGTGTCTAACACATTCCAGCCTGTGTTAACCTGTGTCCAACACTTTCCAGCCTGAGTTGCCCTGTGTCCAAAACACTCCAGCCTGTGTTACCCTGTATCTCACACACTCCAGCCTGTGTTACCCTGTGTCTAACACACTCCAGCCTGTGTTACCCTGTGTCTAACACACTCCAGCCTGTGTTACCCTGTGTCTAACACACTCCAGCCTGTGTTACCCTGTGTCTAACACACTCCAGCCTGTGTTACCCTCTGTCCAACACACTCCAGCCTGTGTTACCCTGTGTCTAACAAACCCCAGTCTCTGTTAGATTGTTTCTAACACATTCTAGCCTTATTTAGCCTGTGGCCAACTCATTCCAGCCTGAGTTACCCTATGACTAACACACTCCAGCCTGTGTTACCTTGTGTCTAACACAATCCAGCCTGTGTCACCCAGTGTCTAACACCCTCCAGGCTCTGTTACCCTGTGTCAAACACACACCAGCCTTTGTTACCCTTTGTCTAACACACTCCAGCCTGTGTTAATTTGTGTCTAACACATTCTAGCCTGAGTTACTCTGTGTCCAACACTTTGCAGCCTGTGTTACCCTGTGTCTAACACACTCCAGCCTGTGTTATTCTGTGTCTAACATATTCCAGCCTATGTTACCCTGTGTCTAACACACTCCATCCTGTGTTACCATGTGTCTAACACATTCCAGCCTATGTTACCCTTTGTCCAACAAATTCAAGCCTGTGTCAAGCAGTGTCTAACAAACTGCAGCCTGTGTTACCCTGTGTCCAAAACACTCCAGCCTGTGTTACCCTGTGTCTAACTCACTCCAGCCTGTGTTACCCTGTGTCTAACACATTCCTGCCTGTGTTACCCTGTGTCTAACACATTCCAGCCTGCGCTACCCTGTGTCTAACTCACTCAAGCCTGTTTTAGTTTGTGTCTAACACATGCCTGACTATGTTACACTGTGTCTAACACACTCCAGCCTGTGTTACCCTGTGTCTAACACATTCTAGCCTGTGTTACCCTGTGTCTAACACACTGCTGGCTGTGTTGACCTGTGTCTAACATACGCCAGCGGGTGTTACCCTTTGTCTAACACACTCCAGCCTTTGTTACCCTGTGTCTAACACACTCCAGGATGTGTTACCCTGTGTCTAACACATTCCAGTTTGAGGTACCCTGTGTCTAACACATTCCAGCCTGAGTTACTCTGTGTCTAACACATTCCAGCCTGTGTTACCCTCTGTATAACACACTCCAGCCTGTGTTACCTTGTGTCTAACACAATCCACCCTGAGTTACCTTGTATCTAACAAATTCCAGCCTGTGCTAACCTGTGTATAACACATTCCAGCCTGTGTTAACCTGTGTCCAACACTTTCCAGCCTGAGTTGCCCTGTGTCCAAAACACTCCAGCCTGTGTTACCCTGTGTCTAACACACTCCAGGCTGTTTTATCCTCTGTACAACACACTCCAGCCTGTGTTACCCTGTGTCTAACTCACTCAAGCCTGTTTTAGTTTGTGTCTAACACATTCCCGACTATGTTACCCTTTGTCTGACCCACTCCAGCCGGTGTTACCCTGTGTCTAACACACTCCAGCCTGTGTTACCCTGTGTCTAACACACTCCAGCCTGTGTTACCCTGTGTCTAACAAACCCCAGTCTCTGTTAGATTGTTTCTAACACATTCTAGCCTTATTTAGCCTGTGGCCAACTCATTCCAGCCTGAGTTACCCTATGACTAACACACTCCAGCCTGTGTTACCTTGTGTCTAACACAATCCAGCCTGTGTCACCCAGTGTCTAACACCCTCCAGGCTCTGTTACCCTGTGTCAAACACACACCAGCCTTTGTTACCCTTTGTCTAACACACTCCAGCCTGTGTTAATTTGTGTCTAACACATTCTAGCCTGAGTTACTCTGTGTCCAACACTTTGCAGCCTGTGTTACCCTGTGTCTAACACACTCCAGCCTGTGTTACTCTGTGTCTAACACATTCCAGCCTGAGTTACCCTGTGTCTAACAAACCACAGTCTCTGTTAGATTGTTTATAACATATTCTAGCCTGAGTTAGCCTGTGGCCAACTCATTCCAGCCTGAGTTACCCTATGACTAACACACTCCAGCCTGTGTTACCTTGTGTCTAACACAATCCAGCCTGTGTCACCCAGTGTCTAACACCCTCCAGGCTCTGTTACCCTGTGTCAAACACACACCAGACTGTGTTAACCTTTGTCTAACACACTCCAGCCTGTGTTAATTTGTGTCTAACACATTCTAGCCTGAGTTACCCTGTGTCCAACACTTTGCAGCCTGTGTTACCCTGTGTCTAACACACTCCAGCCTGTGTTATTCTGTGTCTAACATATTCCAGCCTATGTTACCCTGTGTCTAACACAATCCAGCCTGTGTTACCATGTGTCTAACACATTCCAGCCTATGTTACCCTTTGTCCAACAAATTCAAGCCTGTGTCAAGCTGTGTCTAACAAACTCCAGCCTGTGTTACCCTGTGTCTAAAACATTCCAGCCGGACTTATCCTGTGTCTAACACATTCCAGCCTGAGTTACCCTGTGTTTAACACAATCCAGCCTGTGTTTCCCTATGTCTAACACACTGCAGCCTTTGTTACCCTGTGTATAACAAACTCCAGTGTGTGTTACCCTGTGTCTAACACACTCCAGCTTGTGTTACCCAATGACTAACACACTCCAGCCTTTGTTAGTTTGTGTCTAATACACTCCAGCCTGTGTTACCCTTTGTCTAACAAACTCTAGCCTGTGTTACCCTGTGTCTAATACACTCCAGCCTGTGTTGACCTGAGTCTAACATAAGCCAGCATGTGTTACCCTTTGTCTAACACACTCTGGCCTTTGTTACCCTTTGTCTAAAACACTCCAGTGTGTGTTACCCTGTGTCTAACACACTCCGGCTTGTGTTACCCAATGACTAACACACTCCAGCCTTTGTTAGTTTGTGTCTAATACACTCCAGCCTGTGTTACCCTTTGTCTAACAAACTCTAGCCTGTGTTACCCTGTGTCTAATACACTCCAGCCTGTGTTGACCTGAGTCTAACATAAGCCAGCATGTGTTACCCTTTGTCTAACACACTCCGGCCTTTGTTACCCTTTGTCTAAAACACTCCAGGATGTGTTACCCTGTGTCTAACACATTCCAGATTGAGTTACCCTGTGTCTAACACATTCCAGCCTGAATTACCCTGTGTCTAACACATTCCAGCCTGTGTTAACCTGTATCTAACACATTCCAGCCTGTGCTAACCTGTGACAAACACATTCCAGCCTGTGTTAACCAGTGTCCAACACTTTCCAGCCTGAGTTGCCCTGTGTCCAAAACACTCCAGACTGTGTTACCCTGTGTCTCACACATTCCAGCCTGTGTTACCCTGTATCTAACACATTCCAGCCTGTGTTACCCTGTGTCTCACACACTCCAGCCTGTGTTACCCTCTGTCCAACACATTCCAGCCTGTGTTACCCTTGTCTAACTCACTCAAGCCTGTTTTAGTTTGTGTCTAACACATTCCCGACTATGTTACCCTTTGTCTGACACACTCCAGCCGGTGTTACCCTGTGTCTAACACACTCCAGCCTGTGTTACCCTGTGTCTAACACATTCTAGCCTGTGTTACCCTGTGTTAACAGATTCCAGCCTATTTTACCCTTTGTCCAACACACTCCATCCTGTGTTACCCTGTGTCTAACACACTCCAGCCTGTGTTACTCTGTGTCTAACACATTCCAGCCTGAGTTACCCTGTGTCTAACACATTCCAGCCTGAGTTAACCTGTGTCTAACGCATTCCAGCCTGTGTTACCCAGTGTCTAATACATTCCAGCATGCGCTTCCCTGTGTCTTACTCACTCAAGCCTGTTTTAGTTTGTGTCTAACACATTCCCGACTATGTTACCCTGTGTCTGACACACTCCAGCAGGTGTTACACTGTGTCTAACTCACTCCAGCCTGTGTTACCCTGTGTCTAACACATTCTAGCCTGTGTTATCTGTGTCTAACACACTGCAGCCTGTGTTGACCTGTGTCTAACATACGCCAGCGTGTGTTACCCTTTGTCTAACACACTCCAGCCTTTGTTACCCTGTGTCTAACACACTCCAGGATGTGTTACCCTGTGTCTAACACATTCCAGCCTGAGTTACCCTGTGTCCAACACATTCCAGCCTGTGTTACCCTGCGTATAACACACTCCAGCCTGTGTTACCTTGTGTCTAACACAATCCACCCTGAGTTACCTTGTATCTAACACATTCCAGCCTGTGCTAACCTGTGTATAACACATTCCAGCCTGTGTTAACCTGTGTCCAACACTTTCCAGCCTGAGTTGCCCTGTGTCCAAAACACTCCAGCCTGTGTTACCCTGTGTCGCACACACTCCAGCCTGTGTTACCCTGTGTCTAACACACTCCAGCCTGTGTTACCTTGTGTCTAACACACTCCAGGCTGTGTTACCCTCTGTCCAACACACTCCAGCCTGTGTTACCCTTTGTCTAACTCACTCAAGCCTGTGTTAGTTTGTGTCTAACACTTTCCCGACTATGTTACCCTTTGTCTGACACACTCCAGCCGGTGTTACCCTGTGTCTAACACAATCCAGCCTGTGTTACTCTGTGTCTAACACATTCCAGCCTGAGTTAACCTGTGTCTAACGCATTCCAGCCTGTGTTACCCAGTGTCTAACACACTCCAGCCTGTGTTACCCTGTGTCTCACACACTCCAGCCTGTGTTACCCTGTGTCTAACACACTCCAGCCTGTGTTACCCTCTGTCCAACACACTCCAGCCTGTGTTACCCTGTGTCTAACAAACCCCAGTCTCTGTTAGATTGTTTATAACACATTCTAGCCTGAGTTAGCCTGTGGCCAACTCATTCCAGCCTGAGTTACCCTATGACTAACACACTCCAGCCTCTGTTACCTTGTGTCTAACACAATCCAGCCTGTGTCACCCAGTGTCTAACACCCTCCAGGCTCTGTTACCCTGTGTCAAACACACACCAGCCTGTGTTACCCTTTGTCTAACACACTCCAGCCTGTGTTAATTTGTGTCTAACACATTCTAGCCTGAGTTACCCTGTGTCCAACACTTTGCAGCCTGTGTTACCCTGTGTCTAACACACTCTAGCCTGTGTTATTCTGTGTCTAACATATTCCAGCCTATGTTACCCTGTGTCTAACACACTCCATCCTGTGTTACCATGTGTCTAACACATTCCAGCCTATGTTACCCTTTGTCCAACAAATTCAAGCCTGTGTCAAGCTGTGTCTAACAAACTCCAGCCTGTGTTACCCTGTGTCTAAAACATTCCAGCCTGTGTTAACCTGTGTCCAACACTTTCCAGCCTGAGTTACCCTGTGTCCAAAACACTCCAGCCTGTGTTACCTTGTGTCTAACACACTCCAGGCTGTGTTACCCTCTGTCCAACACACTCCAGCCTGTGTTACCCTGTGTCTAACTCACTCAAGCCTGTTTTAGTTTGTGTCTAACACATTCCCGACTATGTTACCCTTTGTCTGACACACTCCAGCCGGTGTTACCTTGTGAAAACACACTCCAGCCTGTGTTACCCTGTGTCTAACACATTCTAGCCTGTGTTACCCTGTGTTAACAGATTTCAGCCTATGTTACCCTTTGTCCAACACACTCCATCCTGTGTTACCCTGTGTCTAACACATTCCAGCCTGAGTTACCCTGTGTCTAACACATTCCAGCCTATGTTAACCTGTGTCTAACGCATTCCAGCCTGTGTTACCCAGTGTCTAACACATTCCAGCCTGCGCTACCCTGTGTCTAACTCACTCATGCCTGTTTTAGTTTGTGTCTAACACATGCCCGACTATGTTACCCTGTGTCTAACACACTCCAGCAGGTGTTACACTGTGTCTAACACACTCCAGCCTGTGTTACCCTGTGTCTAACACATTCTAGCCTGTGTTACCCTGTGTCTAGCACACTGCAGCCTGTGTTGACCTGTGTCTAACATACGCCAGCGTGTGTTACCCTTTGTCTAACACACTCCAGCCTTTGTTACCCTGTGTATAACACATTCCATCCTGTGTTACCCTGTGTCCAACACTTTCCAGCCTGAGTTGCCCTGTGTCCAAAACACTCCAGCCTGTGTTACCCTGTGTCTCACACACTCCAGCCTCTGTTACCCTGTGTCTTACACAGTCCAGGCTGTGTTACCCTCTGTCCAACACACTCCAGCTTGTGTTACTCTGTGTCTAACTCACTCAAGCCTGTTTTTTTTTGTGTCTAACACATTCCCGACTATGTTACCCTTTGTCTGACACACTCCAGCCGGTGTTGCCCTGTGTCTAACACACTCCAGCCTGTGTTACTCTGTGTCTAACACATTTTAGCCTGTGTTACCCTGTGTTAACATATTCCAGCCTATGTTACCCTTTTTCCAACAGTCTCCATCCTGTGTTACCCTGTGTCTAACACACTCCAGCCTTTGTTACTCTGTGTCTAACACATTACAGCCTGAGTTACCATGTGTCTAACACATTCCAGCCTGAGTTAACCTGTGTCTAACGCATTCCAGCCTGTGTTACCCTGTGTCTAACACATTCCAGCCTGCGCTACCCTGTGTCTAACTCACTCAAGCCTGTTTTAGTTTGTGTCTAACACATTCCCGACTATGTTTCCCTGTGTCTGACACACTCCAGCAGGTGTTACACTGTGTCTAACACACTCCAGCCTGTGTTAACCTGTGTCTAACACATTCTAGCTTGTGTTACCCTGTGTCTAACACACTGCAGGCTGTGTTGACCTGTGTCTAACATACGCCAGCGTGTGTTACCCTTTGTGTAACACACTCCAGCCTTTGTTACCCTGTGTCTAACACACTCCAGGATGTGCTACCCTGTGTCTAACACATTCCAGTTTGTGTTACCATGTGTCTAACACATTCCAGCCTGAGTTACCCTGTGTCTAACACATTCCAGCCTGTGTTACCCTGTGTATAACACACTCCAGCCTGTGTTACCTTGTGTCTAACACATTCCAGCCTGTGCTAACCTGTGCATAACACCTTCCAGCCTGTGTTAACCTGTGTCCAATACTTTCCAGCCTGAGTTGTCCTGTGTCCAAAACACTCCAGCCTGTGTTACCCTGTGTCTCACACACTCCAGGCTGTGTTACCCTGTGTCTAACACACTCCAGGCTCTGTTACCCTCTGTCCAACACACTCCAGCCTGTGTTACCCTTTGTCTAACTCACTCAAGCCTGTTTTAGTTTGTGTCTAACACATTCCCGACTATGTTACCCTTTGTCTGACACACTCCAGCCGGTGTTACCCTGTGTCTAGCACACTCCAGCCTGTGTTACCCTGTGTCTGAAACATTCTAGCCTGTGTTACCCTGTGTTAACAGATTTCAGCCTTTGTTACCCTTTGTCCAACACACTCCATCCTGTGTTACCCTGTGTCTAACACACTCCAGTTTGAGTTACCCTGTGGCTAACGCATTCCAGCCTGTGCTACACGGTGTCTAACACATTCCAGCCTGCGCTACCCTGTGTCTAACACTCTCCCGCCTTTGTTACCCTGTGTCTAACACAATCCAGCCTGTGTTGCTCTGTGTCTAACATATGACAGCCTGTGTTACACTTTGTCTTATACACTCCAGCCTGTGTTACCCTTTGTCTAACACACTCCAGCCTGTGTTGCCCTGTGTCCAACATACGCCAGCCTGAGATACCCTGTGTCCAACACACTCTAGCCTGTGCTAGCCTGTGTCTAACACACTGCAGCCTGTGTTAGTCTCCGTCTAACACACTCTAGCCTGTGTTAGTCTGTGTCTAACAAACTCCAGCCTGTGTTACCCTGTGTCTAACACATTCCAGCCTGATTTACCCTGTGTCCAACACAATCCAGCCTGTGTTACCCTATGTCTAACACACCCCAGCCTTTGTTACCCTGTGTATAACAAACTCCAACGTGTGTTACCCTGTGTCTAACACACTCCAGCCTGTGTTACCCTGTGTCTAACACATTCCAGCCTGAGTTACCCTCTGTCTAACACATTCCAGCCTGAGTTTCCCTGTGTCCAACACACTGCAGCCTGTTAGTTTGTATCTAACACACTCCAGCCTGTGATGGTCTGTGTGTAACACACTTCAGCCTGAGTTACGCTGTATCTGACACGGTCCAGCCTGTGTTAACCTGTGTCTAACATACTCCAGCCTGTGTTACCCTGTGTCCAACACAATCCAGCCTGTGTTACCCTGTGTCTAACACACTCCAGCCTGTGTTAGTTTGTGTCTAACAAATTCCAGCCCGAGTTACCCGGTGTCCAACACACACCAGCCTTTGTTAACTTGTGTATAATACACTCCAGCCTGTGTTTGTTTGTGTCTAACACATTCCAGCCTGAGTTACCCTGTATCCAACAATCTCCAGCCTGTGTTACCTGTATCTAACATTCTCCAGCCTGTGTTAGTCTGTGTCTAAAACATTCCATCCTGTGTTAATCTGTGTCGAACACACTCGAGCCTGTGCTACCCTGTGACTAACAGACTCCAGCCTGTGTTACCCTGAATCTAACACACTGCAGCCTGTATTACTTTATGTCTAACACACTCCTGCCTGTGTCGCCCTTTGTCTAAAATACGCCAGCATGTGTTACCCCTTGTCTAACATACTCCAGCCTGAGTTATTTTCTGTCTAGCACATTCCAGCCTGAGTTACCCTGTGTTCAAAACTCTCCAGCCTGTGTTATCATGTGTCTAACACACTCCAGCCTGTGTTAGACTGTGTCTAACACACTCCAGCGTGTGTTACCATGTATCTAACACACCAGCCTGTGTTACACTGTGTCTAACACACTCCAGCCTGTGTTAGTTGGTGTCCAACACATTCCAGCCTGTGTTTCCCTGTGTCCAACACACTCCAGCCTGTGTTACCCCATGGCTAACACACTCCAGCCTGTGTTACCCTGTGTCCAACACACTCCAGCCTGAATAACCCTTTGTCTAACACATTCCAGCCTGTGTTACCCTGTGTCTCACACACTCCAGCCTGTGTTACCTTGTGTCTAACACCATCCACCCTGAGTTACCTTGTATCTAACACATTCCAGCCTGTGCTAACCTATGTCTAACACATTCCAGCCTGTGTTAACCTGTGTCCAACACTTTCCAGCCTGAGTTGCCCTGTGTCCAATACACTCCAGCCTGTGTTACCCTGTGTCTTACTCACTCAAGCCTATTTTAGTTTGTGTCTAACACGTTCCCGACTATGTTACCCTTTTTCTGACACACTCCAGCCAGTGTTACCCTGTGTCTAACACACTCCAGCCTGTGTTACCCTGTGTCTAACACATTCTAGCCTGTGTTACCCTGTGTTAACAGATTCCAGCCTATGTTACCCTTTGTCCAACACACTCCATCCTGTGTTACCCTGTGTCTAACACACTCCAGCCTATGTTACTCTGTGTCTAACACATTCCAGGCTGAGTTAACCTGTTTCTAACGCATTCCAGCCTGTGTTGCTCTATGTCTAACATATGACAGCCTGTTTTACACTTTGTCTAATACACTCCAGCCTGTGTTACCCTTTGTCTAACACACTCCAGCCTGTGTTGCCCTGTGTCCAACATACGCCAGCCTGATATACCCTGTGTCCAACACTCCCTAGCCTGTGCTAGCCTGTGTCTAACACACTGCAGCCTGTGTTAGTCTCCGTCTAACACGCTCTAGCCTGTGTTAGTCTGTGTCTAACACACTCCAGCCTGTGTTACACTGTGTCTAACACACTCCAGACTGTGTTAGTTGGTGTCCAACACATTCCAGCCTGAGTTTCCCTGTGTCCAACACACTCCAGCCTGTGTTACCCTGTGTCTAACACATTCCAGCCTGAATTACCCTGTGTCTAACACATTCCAGCCTGTGTTACCCTGTGTCTAACACATTCCAGCCTGAATTACCCTGTGTCTAACACATTCCAGCCTGTGTTACCCTGTGTATAACACACTCCAGCCTGTGTTACCCTGTGTCTAACACATTCCAGCCTGTGCTAACCTGTATCTAACACATTCCAGCCTGTTTTAACCTGTGTCCAACACTTTCCAGCCTGAGTTGCCCTGTGTCCAAAACACTCCAGCCTGTGTTACCCTGTGTCTCACACACTCCAGGCTGTGTTACCCTCTGTCCAAAACAATCCAGCCTGTGTTACCCTCTGTCTAACTCACTCAAGCCTGTTTTAGTTTGTGTCTAACACATTCCCGACTATGTTACCCTTTGTCTGACACACTCCAGCTGGTGTTACCCTGTGTCTAACACACTCCAGCCTGTGTTACCCTGTGTCTAACACACTCCAACCTATGTTACCCTGTGTCTAACACACTCCAGCCTGTGTTACCCTGTGTCTAACACATTCTAGCCTGTGTTACCCTGTGTTAACAGATTCCAGCCTATGTTACCCTTTGTCCAACACACTCCATCCTGTGTTACTCTGTGTCTAACACACTCCAGCCTGTGTTACTCTGTGTCTAACACATTCCAGCCTGAGTTACCCTGTGTCTAACACATTCCAGCCTGAGTTAACCTGTGTCTAACGCATTCCAGCCTGTGTTGCTCTGTGTCTAACATATGACAGCCTGTGTTACACTTTGTCTAATACACTCCAGCCTTTGTTACCCTTTGTCTAACACACTCCAGCCTGTGTTGCCCTGTGTCCAACATACGCCAGCCTGAGATACCCTGTGTCCAACACACTCTAGACAGTGCTAGCCTGTGTCTAACACACTGCAGCCTGTTTTAGTCTCCGTCTAACACACTCTAGCCTGTGTTAGTCTGTGTCTAACAAACTGCAGCCTGTGTTACCCTGTGTCTAACACATTCCAGCCTGATTTACCCTGTGTCCAACACAAACCAGCCTGTGTTACCCTATGTCTAACACATTCCAGCCTGTGTTACCCTTTGTCCAACAAATTCAAGCCTGTGTCAAGCTGTGTCTAACAAACTCCAGCCTGTGTTACCCTGTGTCTAACACATTCCAGCCTGTGTTACCCTGTTTTTAATGCACTCCAGCCTGTGTTAGTTTGTGTCCAACACATTCCAGCCTGAGTTACGCTGTGTCTAACACTTTCCAGCCTGTGTTAACTTGTGTCCAACACACTCCAGCCTCTGTTACTCTGTGTCTAACACATTCCAGCCTGTGTTACCCTGTGTCTAATACATTCCAGTTTGAGTTACCCTGTGTCTAACACATTCCAGCCTGCGCTACCCTGTGTCTAACACTCTCCCGCCTTTGTTACCCTGTGTCTATCACAATACAGCCTGTGTTGCTCTGTGTCTAACATATGACAGCCTGTGTTACACTTTGTCTAACACACTCCAGCCTGTGTTGCCCTGTGTCCAACATACGCCAGCCTGAGATACCCTGTGTCCAACACACTCTAGCCTGTGCTAGCCTGTGTCTAACACACTTCAGCCTGAGTTAGTCTCCGTCTAACACACTCTAGCCTGTGTTAGTCTGTGTCTAACAAACCCCAGCCTGTGTTACCCTGTGTCTAACACATTCCAGCCTGATTTACCCTGTGTCCAACACAAACCAGCCTGTGTTACCCTATGTCTAACACACCCCAGCCTTTGTTACCCTGTGTATAACAAACTCCAGCGTGTGTTACCCTGTGCGTAACACACTCCAGCCTGTGTTACCCTGTGTCTAACACACTCCAGCCTGTGTTACCCTGTGTCTAACACATTCCAGCCTGAGTTACCCTCTGTCTAACACATTCCAGCCTGAGTTTCCCTGTGTCCAACACACTCCAGCCTGTGTTAGTCTGTGTCTAACACACTCCATCCTGTGTTAGTCTGTGTCGAACACACTCGAGCCTGTGCTACCCTGTGACTAACAGACTCCAGCCTGTGTTACCCTGAATCTAACAAACTGCAGCCTGTGTTACTTTATTTCTAACACACTCCTGCCTGTGTCGCTCTTTGTCTAACATACACCAGCATGTGTTACCCTTTGTCTAACATACTCCAGCCTGAGTTATTTTCTGTCTAACACATTCCAGCCTGAGTTACCCTGTGTTCAACACTCTCCAGCCTGTGTTATCATGTGTCTAACACACTCCAGCCTGTGTTAGACTGCATCTAAAACACTCCAGCCTGTGTTAGTCTGTGTCTAACACACTCCAGCCTGTGTTACCATGTAGCTAACACACTCCAGCCTGTGTTACACTGTGTCTAACACATTCCAGCCTGTGTTAGTTTTTGTCCAACACATTCCAGCCTGAGTTTCCCTGTGTCCAACACACTCCAGCCTGTGTTACCCTGTGTCTAACACATTCCAGCCTGAATTACCCTGTGTCTAACACATTCCAGCCTGTGTTACCCTGTGTATAACACACTCCAGCCTGTGTTACCTTGTGTCTAACACAATCCACCCTGAGTTAACTTGTATCTAACACCTTCCAGCCTGTGCTAACCTGTGTCTAACACATTCCAGCCTGTGTTAACCTGTGTCCAACACTTTCCAGCCTGAGTTGCCCTGTGTCCAAAACACTCCATCCTGTGTTACCCTGTGTCTCACACACTCCAGCCTGTGTTACCCTTTGTCTAACACACTCCAGCCTGTGTTACCCTGTGTCTAACACACTCCAGCCTGTGTTACCCTCTGTCCAACACACTCCAGCCAGTGTTACCCTGTGTCTAACTCACTCAAGCCTGTTTTAGTTTGTGTCTAACACATTCCCGACTATGTTACCCTTTGTCTGACACACTCCAGCCTGTGTTGCCCTGTGTCCAACATACGCCAGCCTGAGATACCCTGTGTCCAACACACTCTAGCCTGTGCTAGCCTGTGTCTAACACACTGCAGCCTGTGTTAGTCTCCGTCTAACACACTCTAGCCTGTGTTAGTCTGTGTCTAACAAACTCCAGCCTGTGTTACCCTGTGTCCAACACACTCCAGCCTGTGTTACCCCGTGGGTAACACACTCCAGCCTGTGTTACCCTGTGTCTAACACATTCCAGCCTGAATTACCCTGTGTCTAACACATTCCAGCCTGTGTTACCCTGTGTATAACACACTCCAGCCTGTGTTACCTTGTGTCTAACACAATCCACCCTGAGTTACCTTGTATCTAACACATTCCAGCCTGTGCTAACCTGTGTCTAACACATTCCAGCCTGTGTTAACCTGTGTCCAACACTTTCCAGCCTGAGTTGCCCTGTGTCCAAAACACTCCATCCTGTGTTACCCTGTGTCTCACACACTCCAGCCTGTGTTACCCTTTGTCTAACACACTCCAGCCTGTGTTACCCTGTGTCTAACACACTCCAGCCTGTGTTACCCTCTGTCCAACACACTCCAGCCTGTGTTACCCTCTGTCCAACACACTCCAGCCAGTGTTACCCTGTGTCTAACTCACTCAAGCCTGTTTTAGTTTGTGTCTAACACATTCCCGACTATGTTACCCTTTGTCTGACACACTCCAGCCTGTGTTGCCCTGTGTCCAACATACGCCAGCCTGAGATACCCTGTGTCCAACACACTCTAGCCTGTGCTAGCCTGTGTCTAACACACTGCAGCCTGTGTTAGTCTCCGTCTAACACACTCTAGCCTGTGTTAGTCTGTGTCTAACAAACTCCAGCCTGTGTTACCCTGTGTCTAACACATTCCAGCCTGATTTACCCTGTGTCCAACACAATCCAGCCTGTGTTACCCTATGTCTAACACACCCCAGCCTTTGTTACCCTGTGTATAACAAACTCCAAAGTGTGTTACCCTGTGTCTAACACACTCCAGCCTTTGTTACCCTGTGTCTAACACATTCCAGCCTGTGTTACCCTCTGTCTAACACATTCCAGCCTGAGTTTCCCTGTGTCCAACACACTCCAGCCTGTTAGTTTGTAGCTAACACACTCCAGCCTGTGATGGTCTGTGTGTAACACACTTCAGCCTGAGTTACGCTGTATCTAACACGGTCCAGCCTGTGTTAACCTGTGTCTAACATACTCCAGCCTGTGTTACCCTGTGTCCAACACAATCCAGCCTGTGTTACCCTGTGTCTAACACACTCCAGCCTGTGTTAGTTTGTGTCTAACAAATTCCAGCCCGAGTTACCCGGTGTCCAACACACACCAGCCTTTGTTAACTTGTGTATAATACACTCCAGCCTGTGTTTGTTTGTGTCTAACACATTCCAGCCTGAGTTACACTGTATCCAACACTCTCCAGCCTGTGTTACCTGTATCTAACATTCTCCAGCCTGTGTTAGTCTGTGTCTAACACACTCCATCCTGTGTTAGTCTGTGTCGAACACACTCGAGCCTGTGCTACCCTGTGACTAACAGACTCCAGCCTGTGTTACCCTGAATCTAACAAACTGCAGCCTGTGTTACTTGATTTCTAACACACTCCTGCCTGTGTCGCCCTTTGTCTAACATACGCCAGCATGTGTTACCCTTTGTCTAACATACTCCAGCCTGAGTTATTTTCTGTCTAACACATTCCAGCCTGAGTTACCCTGTGTTCAAAACTCTCCAGCCTGTGTTATCATGTGTCTAACACACTCCAGCCTGTGTTAGACTGCATCTAAAACACTCCAGCCTGTGTTAGTCTGTGTCTAACACACTCCAGCCTGTGTTACCATGTATCTAACACACTCCAGCCTGTGTTACACTGTTTCTAACACATTCCAGCCTGTGTTAGTTTTTGTCCAACACATTCCAGCCTGAGTTTCCCTGTGTCCAACACACTCCAGCCTGTGTTACCCCGTGGGTAACACACTCCAGCCTGTGTTACCCTGTGTCTAACACATTCCAGCCTGAATTACCCTGTGTCTAACACATTCCAGCCTGAATTACCCTGTATCTAACACATTCCAGCCTGTGCTGACCTGTGTCTAACACATTCCAGCCTGAATTACCCTGTGTCTAACACATTCCAGCCTGAATTACCCTGTATCTAACACATTCCAGCCTGTGTTAACCTGTGTCCAACACTTTCCAGCCTGAGTTACCCTGTGTCTCACACACTCCAGCCTGTGTTACCCTGTGTCTAACTCACTCAAGCCTGTTTTAGTTTGTGTCTAACACATTCCCGACTATGTTACCCTTTGTCTGACACCCTCCAGCCTGTGTTACCCTGTGTCGAACACACTCCAGGCTCTGTTACCCTGTGTCCAACACACTCCAGCCTGTGTTACCCTGTGTCTAACTCACTCAAGCCTGTTTTAGTTTGTGTCTAACACATTCCCGACTATGTTACCCTTTGTCTGACACACTCCAGACGGTGTTACCCTGTGTCTAACACACTCCAGCCTGTGTTACCCTGTGTCTAACACATTCTAGCCTGTGTTACCCTGTGTTAACAGATTCCAGCCTATGTTACCCTTTGTCCAACACACTCCATCCTGTGTTACCCTGTTTCTTACACACTCCAGCCTGTGTTACTCTGTGCCTAACACATTCCAGCCTGAGTTACCCTGTGTCTAACACACTCCAGCCTGAGTTAACCTGTATCTAACGCATTCGAGCCTGTGTTGCTCTGTGTCTAACATATGACAGCCTGTGTTACGCTTTGTCTAATACACTCCAGCCTGTGTTACCCTTTGTCTAACACACTCCAGCCTGTGTTGCCCTGTGTCCAACATACGCCAGCCTGATATACCCTGTGTCCAACACACCCTAGCCTGTGCTAGCCTGTGTCTAACACACTGCAGCCTGTGTTTGTCTCCGTCTAACACGCTCTAGCCTGTGTTAGTCTGTGTCTAACACACTCCAGCCTGTGTTACACTGTGTCTAACACACTCCAGCCTGTGTTAGTTGTTGTCCACCACATTCCAGCCTGAGATTCCCTGTGTCCAACACACCCCAGCCTGTGTTTCCCCGTGGGTAACACACTCCAGCCTGTGTTACCCTTTGTCCAACACACTCCATCCTGTGTTAGCCAGTGTCTAGCACACTCCAGCCTGTGATACTCTGTGTCTAACACATTCCAGCCTGAGTTACCCTGTGTCTAACACATACCAGCATGAGTTACCCTGTGTCTAACGCATTCCAGCCTGTGTTGCTCTGTGTCTAACATATGACAGCCTGTGTTACACTTTGTCTAACACACTCTAGCCTGTGTTGCCCTTTGTCTAACACACTCTAGCCTGTGTTGCCCTGTGTCCAACATACGCCAGCCTGAGATACCCTGTGTCCAACACACTCTAGCCTGTGCTAGCCTATGTCTAACACACTGCAGCCTGTGTTAGTCTCCGTCTAACACACTCCAGCCTGTGTTAGTCTGTGTCTAACAAACTCCAGCCTGTGTTACCCTGTGTCTAACACATTCCAGCCTGATTTACCCTGTGTCTAACAAAAACCAGCCTGTGTTACCCTATGTCTAACACACCCCAGCCTTTGTTACCCTGTGTATAACAAACTCCAGCGTGTGTTACCCAGTGTCTAACAAACTCCAGCCTGTGTTACCCTGCGTCTAATACACTCCAGCCTGTGTTACCCTGTGATTAATGCTCTCCAGCCTGTGTTATTTTGTGTCCAACACATTCCAGCCTGAGTTACGCTGTGTCTACCACATTCCAGCCTGTGTTAACTTGTGTCCAACACATTCCAGCCTCAGTTACCCTATGTCCAACACACTCCAGCCTCTGTTACCCAGTGTCTAACACACTCCAGGCTCTGTTACCCTGTGTCAAACACACACCAGACTGTGTTAACCTTTGTCTAACACACTCCAGCCTGTGTTAATTTGTGTCTAACACATTCTAGCCTGAGTTACCCTGTGTCCAACACTTTGCAGCCTGTGTTACCCTGTGTCTAACACACTCCAGCCTGTGTTATTCTGTGTCTAACATATTCCAGCCTATGTTACCCTGTGTCTTACACACTCCAGCCTGTGTTACCATGTGTCTAACACATTCCAGCCTGTGTTACCCTTTGTCCAACAAATTCAAGGCTGTGTCAAGCTGTGTCTAACAAACTCCAGCCTGTGTTACCCTGTGTCTAACACATTCCAGCCGGAGTTACCCTGTGTCTAACACATTCCAGCCTGAGTTACCCTGTGTTTAATACAATCCAGCCTGTGTTTCCCTATGTCTAACACACTGCAGCCTTTGTTACCCTGTGTATAACAAACTCCAGCGTGTGTTACCCTGTGTCTAACACACTCCAGCCTGTGTTACCCAATGACTAACACACTCCAGCCTTTGTTAGTTTGTGTCTAATACACTCCAGCCTTTGTTACCCTTTGTCTAACACACTCCAGCCTGTGTTACCCTGTGTCTAACACACTCCCGCCTGTGTTGACCTGTGTCTATCATACGCCAGCGTGTGTTACCCTTTGTCTAACACACTCCGACCTTTGTTACCCTGTGTTTAACACATTCCAGCCTGCGCTACCCTGTGTCTAACTCACTCAAGCCTGTTTTAGTTTGTGTCTAACACATTCCCAATTATGTTACCCTGTGTCTGACACACTCCAGCAGGTGTTACCCTGTGTCTAACACATTCTAGCCTGTGTTACCCTGTGTCTAACACACTGCAGCCTGTGTTGACCTTTATCTAACATATGCCAGCGTGTGTTACCCTTTGTCTAACACACTCCAGCCTTTGTTACCCTGTGTCTAACACACTCCAGGATGTGCTACCCTGTGTCTAACACATTCCAAGTTGAGTTACCCTGTGTCTAATGCATTTCAGCCTGAGTTACCCTGTTTCTAACACATTCCAGCCTGTGTTACCCTGTGTATAACACACTCCAGCCTCTGTTACCTTGTGTCTAACACAATCCACCCTGAGTTACCTTTTATCTAACATATTCCAGCCTGTGCTAACCCTTGTCTAACACATTCCAGCCTGTGTTAACCTGTGTCCAACACTTTCCAGCCTGTGTTACCCTGTGTCTCACACACTCCAGCCTGTGTTACCCTGTATCTAACACACTCCAGCCTGTGTTACCCTCTGTCCAACACAGTCCAGCCTGTGTTACCCTGTGTCTAACTCACTCAAGCCTGTTTTAGTTTGTGTCTAACACATTCCCGACTATGTTACCCTTTGTCTGACACACTCCAGCCGGTGTTACCCTGTGTCTAACACACTCCAGCCTGTGTTACCCTGTGTCTAACACATTCTAGCCTGTGTTACCCTGTGTTAACAGATTCCAGCCTATGTTACCCTTTGTCCAACAAACTCCATCCTGTGTTACCCTGTGTCTAACACACTGCAGCCTGTGTTGACCTGTGTCTAACATACGCCAGCGTGTGTTACCCTTTGTCTAACACACTCCTGCCTTTGTTACCCTGTGTCTAACTCACTCCAGGATGTGCTACCCTGTGTCTAACACATTCCAGCCTGAGCTACCCTGTTTCTAACACATTCCAGCCTGTGTTGCCCTGTGTATAACACACTCCAGCCTGTGTTACCTTGTGTCCAACACAATCCACCCTGAGTTAGCTTTTATCTAACACATTCCAGCCTATGTTAACCTGTGTCCAACACTTTCCAGCCTGAGTTGCCCTGTGTCCAAAAAACTCCAGCCTGTGTTACCCTGTATCTCACACACTCCAGCCTGTGTTCCACTGTGTCTCACACACTCCAGCGTGTGTTACCCTGTATCTAACACACTCCAGGCTGTGTTACCCTGTGTCTAACTCACTCAAGCCTGTTTTAGTTTGTGTCTAACACATTCCCGACTATGTTACCCTTTGTCTGACACACTCCAGCTGGTGTTACCCTGTGTCTAACACACTTCAGCCTGTGTTACCCTGAGTCTAACACATTCTAGCCTGTGTTACCCTGTGTTAACAGATTTGAGCCTATGTTACCCTTTGTCCAACACACTCCATCCTGTGTTACCCTGTGTCTAACACACTCCAACCTGTGTTACTCTGTGTCTAACACATTCCAGCCTGTGTTACCCTGTGTCTAACACATTCCAGTTTGAGTTACCCTGTGTCTAACGCATTCCAGCCTGTGTTACCCTGTGTCTAACACATTCCACCCTGCTCTATCCTGTGTCTAACACACTCCAGCCTTTGTTACCCTGTGTCTAGCACAATCCAGCCTGTGCAGATCTGTGTCTAACATATGACAGCCTGTGTTACACTTTGTCTAATGCACTCCAGCCTGTGTTACCCTTTGTCTAACACACTCCAGCCTGTGTTGCCCTGTGTCCAACATACGCCAGCCTGAGATACCCTGTGTCCAACACACTCTAGCCTGTGCTAGCCTGTGTCTAACACACTCTAGCCTGTGTTAGTCTGTGTCTAACAAACTCCAGCCTGTGTTACCCTGTGTCTAACACATTCCAGCCTGATTTACCCTGTGTCCAACACAATCCAGCCTGTGTTACCCTATGTCTAACACACCCCAGCCTTTGTTACACTGTGTATAACAAACTCCAAAGTGTGTTACCCAGTGTCTAACACACTCCAGCCTGTGTTACCCTGTGTCTAACACACTCCGGCCTGTGTTACCCTGTGTCTAACACATTCCAGCCTGAGTTACCCTCTGTCTAACACATTCCAGCCTGAGTTTCCCTGTTTCCAACACACTCCAGCCTGTGTTAGTTTGTGTCTAACACATTCCCGACTATGTTACCCTTTGTCTGACACACTCCAGCTGGTGTTACCCTGTGTCTAACACATTCTAGCCTGTGTTACCCTGTGTTAACAGATTTGAGCCTATGTTACCCTTTGTCCAACACACTCCATCCTGTGTTACCCTGTGTCTAACACACTCCAACCTGTGTTACTCTGTGTATAACACATTCCAGCCTGTGTTACCCTGTGTCTAACACATTCCAGTTTGAGTTACCCTGTGTCTAACGCATTCCAGCCTGTGTTACCCTGTGTCTAACACATTCCACCCTGCTCTATCCTGTGTCTAACACACTCCAGCCTTTGTTACCCTGTGTCTAGCACAATCCAGCCTGTGCAGATCTGTGTCTAACATATGACAGCCTGTGTTACACTTTGTCTAATGCACTCCAGCCTGTGTTACCCTTTGTCTAACACACTCCAGCCTGTGTTGCCCTGTGTCCAACATACGCCAGCCTGAGATACCCTGTGTCCAACACACTCTAGCCTGTGCTAGCCTGTGTCTAACACACTCTAGCCTGTGTTAGTCTGTGTCTAACAAACTCCAGCCTGTGTTACCCTGTGTCTAACACATTCCAGCCTGATTTACCCTGTGTCCAACACAATCCAGCCTGTGTTACCCTATGTCTAACACACCCCAGCCTTTGTTATACTGTGTATAACAAACTCCAAAGTGTGTTACCCAGTGTCTAACACACTCCAGCCTGTGTTACCCTGTGTCTAACACACTCCAGCCTGTGTTACCCTGTGTCTAACACATTCCAGCCTGAGTTACCCTCTGTCTAACACATTCCAGCCTGAGTTTCCCTGTTTCCAACACACTCCAGCCTGTGTTAGTTTGTGTCTAACACACTCCAGCCTGTGATGGTCTGTGTGTAACACACTTCAGCATGAGTTACGCTGTATCTAACACGGTCCAGCCTGTGTTAACCTGTGTCTAACATACTCCAGCCTGTGTTACCCTGTGTCCAACACAATCCAGCCTGTGTTACCCTGTGTCCAACACACACCAGCCTGTGTTACCTTGTGTATAATACACTCCAGCCTGTGTTTGTTTGTGTCTAACACATTCCAGCCTGAGTTACCCTGTATCCAACACTCTCCAGCCCGTGTTACCTGTATCTAACATTCTCCAGCCTGTGCTAGTCTGTGTCTAACACACTCCATCCTGTGTTTGTTTGTGTCGAACACACTCGAGCCTGTGCTACCCTGTGACTAACAGACTATAGCCTGTGTTACCCTGAATCTAACAAACTGCAGCCTGTGTTACTTGATTTCTAACACACTCCTGCCTGTGTCGCCCTTTGTCTAACATACGCCAGCATGTGTTACCCTTTGTCTAACATACTCCAGCCTGAGTTATTTTCTGTCTAACACATTCCAGCCTGAGTTACCCTGTGTTCAACACTCTCCAGCCTGTGTTATCATGTGTCTAACACACTCCAGCCTGTGTTAGACTGCATCTAAAACACTCCAGCCTGTGTTAGTCTGTGTATAACACACTCCAGCCTGTGTTACCTTTTGTCTAACACAATCCACCCTGAGTTACCTTGTATCTAACTCATTCCAGACTGTGCTAACCTGTGTCTAACACATTCCAGCCTGTGTTAACCTGTGTCCAACACTTTCCAGCCTGAGTTGCCCTGTGTCCAAAACACTGCAGCCTGTGTTACCCTGTGTCTCACACACTCCAGCCTGTGTTACCCTGTGTCTCACACACTCCAGCCTGTGTTACCCTGTGTCTCACACACTCCAGCCTGTGTTACCCTGTGTCTAACACACTCCAGGCTTTGTTACCCTCTGTCCAACACACTCCAGCCTGTGTTACCCTGTGTCTAACTCACTCAAGCCTGTTTTAGTTTGTGTCTAACACATTCCTGACTATGTTACCCTGTGTCTGACACACTCCAGCCGGTGTTACACTGTGTCTTACACACTCCAGCCTGTGTTACCCTGTGTCTAACACATTCTAGCCTGCGTTACCCTGTGTTAACAGATTCCAGCCTATGTTACCCTTTGTCCAACACACTCCATCCTGTGTTAACCTGTGTCTAACCCACTCCAGCCTGTGTTACCCTGTGTCTAACACATTCCAGCCTGAGTTACCCTGTGTCTAACACACTCCAGCCTGAGTTAACCTGTATCTAACGCACTCCAGCCTGTGTTGACCTGTGTCTAACATACGCCAGCGTGTGTTACCCTTTGTCTAACACACTCCGGCCTTTGTTACCCTGTGTCTAACACATTCCAGCCTGCGCTACCCTGTGTCTAACTCACTCAAGCCTGTTTAATGTTTGTGTCTAACACATTCCCGACTATGTTACCCTGTGTCTGACACACTCCAGCAGGTTTTACACTTCAGCCTGTGTTGCCCTGTGTCCAACATACGCCAGCCTGAGATACCCTGTGTCCAACACACTCTTGCCTGTGCTAGCCTGTGTCTAACACACTCTAGCCTGTGTTAGTCTGTGTCTAACAAACTCCAGCCTGTGTTAGCCTGTGTCTAACACATTCCAGCCTGATTTACCCTGTGTCCAACACAATGCAGCCTGTGTTACCCTATGTCTAACACATCCCAGCCTTTGTTACACTGTGTATAACAAACTCCAAAGTGTGTTACCCAGTGTCTAACACACTCCAGCCTGTGTTACCCTGTGTCTAACACACTCCAGCCTGTGTTACCCTGTGTCTAACACATTCCAGCCTGAGTTACCCTCTGTCTAACACATTCCAGCCTGAGTTTCCCTGTGTCCAACACACTCCAGCCTGTGTTAGTTTGTATCTAACACACTCCAGAATGAGATGGTCTGTGTGTAACACACTCCAGCCTGAGTTACGCTGTATCTAACACAGTCCAGCCTGTGTTAACCTGTGTCTAACATACTCCAGCCTGTGTTACCCTGTGTCCAACACAATCCAGCCTGTGTTACACTGTGTCTAACACACTCCAGCCTTTGTTAGTTGGTGTCCAACACATTCCAGCCTGAGTTTCCCTGTGTCCAACACACTCCAGCCTGTGTTACCCCGTGGCTAACACACTCCAGCCTGTGTTACCCTGTGTCTAACACACTGCAGCCTGTGTTACCCTTTGTCTAACACACTCCAGCCTGTGTTACTCTGTGTCTACCACTTTCCAGCCTGAGTTACACTGTGTCTAACAAACTCCAGCCTGCGTTAGTTTGTGTCCAACACATTCCAGCCTGTGTTAACTTGTGTCCAACACATTCCACCTGAGTTACCCTATGTCCAACACACTCCAGCCTCTGTTACCTTGTGTCTAACACTCTCCAGCCTGTGTAACCCAGTGTCTAACAAACTCCAGGCTCTGTTACCCTGTGTCAAACACACACCAGACTGTGTTACGATTTGTCCAACACACTCCAGCCTGTGTTAGTTTGTATCTAACACACTCCAGCCTGTGATGGTCTGTGTGTAACACACTTCAGCCTGAGTTACGCTGTATCTAACTCAGTCCAGCCTGTGTTAACCTGTGTCTAACATACTCCAGCCTGTGTTACCCTGTGTCCAACACAATCCAGCCTGTGTTACCCTGTGTCTAACACACTCCAGCCTGTGTTAGTTTGTGTCTAACAAATTCCAGCCCGAGTTACCCGGTGTCCAACACACACCAGCCTGTGTTACCTTGTGTATAATACACTCCAGCCTGTGTTTGTTTGTGTCTAACACATTCCAGCCTGAGTTACCCTGTATCCAACACTCTCCAGCCCATGTTACCTGTATGTTACATTCTCCAGCCTGTGTTAGTCTGTGTCTAACACACTCCAGCCTGTGTTAGTCTGTGTCGAACACACTCGAGCCTGTGCTACCCTGTGACTAACAGACTCCAGCCTGTGTTACCCTGAATCTAACACACTGCAGCCTGTGTTACTTTATGTCTAACACACTCCTGCCTGTGTCGCCCTTTGTCTAACATACGCCAGTATGTGTTACCTTTGTCTAACATACTCCAGCCTGAGTTATTTTCTGTCTAACACATTCCAGCCTGAGTTACCCTGTGTTCAACACTCTCCAGCCTGTGTTATCATGTGTCTAACACACTCCAGCCTGTGTTAGACTGCGTCCAAAACACTCCTGCCTGTGTTCGTCTGTGTCTAACACACTCCAGCCTGTGTTACCATGTATCTAACACACTCCAGCCTGTGTTACACTGTGTCTAACACACTCCAGCCTGTGTTAGCTGGTGTCCAACACATTCCAGCCTGTATTACCCCGTGGCTAACACACTCCAGCCTGTGTTACCCTGTGTCTAACACACTCCAGCCTGTGTTACCCTGTATCTAACACACTCCCGCCTGTGTTACTCTGTGTCTACCACTTTCCAGCCTGAGTTACACTGTGTCTAACAAACTCCAGCCTGCGTTAGTCAGTGTCTAACACACTCCAGCCGGTGTTAGTCTGTGTCTAACACACTCCAGCTTGTGTTAGTTTGTGTCCAACACATTCCAGCCTGTGTTAACTTGTGTCCAACACATTCCAGCCTGAGTTACCCTATGTCCAACACACTCCAACCTCTGTCACCTTGTGTCTAACACTCTCCAGCCTGTGTTACCCAGTGTCTAACACACTCCAGGCTCTGTTACCCTGTGTCAAACACACACCAGACTGTGTTACGCTTTGTCTAACACACTCCAGCCTGTGTTAGTTTGTGTCTAACACATTGTAGCCTGAGTTACCCTATGTCCAACACATTGCAGCCTGTGTTACTCTGTGTCTAAAACATTCCAGCCTGTGTTACCCTTTGTCTATCAAATTCAAGCCTGTGTTAAGCTGTGTCTAACACACTCCAGCCTATGTTACCCTGTGTCAAACACATTCCAGCCTGAGTTACCCTGTGTCTAACACACTCCAGCCTGTTTAAGTCCATTTCTTACACACTCCATCCTGTGTTAGTCTGTATCTAACACACTCCAGCCTGTGTTACCCTGTGTCTCACAATCTCCCGCCTTTGTTAGCCTGTGTCTAACACACTCCAGCCGGTGTTTGTCTGCGTCTAACACAATCCAGCCTGTGTTAGTCTGTTTCTAACACACTCCAGCCTTTGTTACCCTGTGTCTAACACACTCCAGCCTGTGTTAGTTTGTAACTAACACACTCCAGCCTGTGATGGTCTGTGTGTAACACACTCCAGCCTGAGTTACGCTGTATCTAACACAGTCCAGCCTGTGTTAACCTGTGTCTAACATACTCCAGCCTTTGTTACCCTGTGTCCAACACACTCCAGCCTATGTTACCCTGTGTCTAACACATTCCAGCTTGTGTTACCCTCTGTCTTCACATTCCAGCCTGAGCTACCCAGTGTCCAACACAATCCAGCCTGTGTTACCCTATATCTAACACACTCCAGCCTTTGTTACCCTGTGTATAACAAACTCCAGTGAGTGTTACCCTGTGTCTAACACACTCCAGCCTGTGTTACCCAATGACTAACACACTCCAGCCTGTGTTAGTTTGTGTCTAATACACTCCAGCCTTGTTACCCTGTTCTAACACTCTCCAGCCTGTGTTACCCTGTGTCTAACACACTCCAGCCTGTATTGACCTCGGTCCAACATACGCCAGCCTGTGTTACCCTTTGTCTAACACACTACAGCCGGTGTTACCCAGTGTCTAACAAACTCCAGCTTGTGCTGCCCTGTGTCTAACATACGCCAGCCTGTGTTAGTTTGTGTCTAACACACTCCAGCCTTTGTTACCCAGTGTCTAACATCCTCCAGCCTCTGTTACCCTGTGTCCAACACATTCCAGCCTGTGTTATCATGTGTCTAACACACTCCAGCCTGTGTTTGCCTGCATCTAACACACTCCAGCCTGTGTTAGTCTGTGACTAACACACTGCAGCCTGTGTTACCCTGTATCTAACACACTCCAGCCTCTGTTACCTGGTGTCTAACACACTCCAGCCTGAGTTAGTCTCCGTCTAACACCTCCAGCCTGTGTTAGTCTGTGTCTAACACTCTCCAGCCTGTTTTAGTCTGTATCTAACACTCTCCAGCCTGTGTTACCCTGTGTCTATCACACTCCAGCCTGAGTTACCCAGTGTATAAAACGCTCCAGCCTGTGTCCATCTGCGTCTAACACACTCCAGCCTCTGTTAGTCTGTGTCTAACACACTCCAGCCTTTGGTATTTTGTGTCTAACACAATCCAGCCTGAGATACCCTGTGTCCAACACACTCCAGCCTGTCTTAGCCTGTGTTTAACACACTCCAGCCTGTGTTAGTCTGCGTCTAAAACACTCCAGCCTGTGTTAGTCTGTGTCTAACCCACTCCAGCCTGTGTTAGTCTCCGTCTAACACACTCCAGCCTGTGTTAGTCTGTGTCTAACCCACTCCAGCCTGTGTTAGTCTCCGTCTAACACACTCCAGCCTGTGTTAGTCTGTGTCTAACACTCTCCAGCCTGTTTTAGTCTGTATCTAACACTCTCCAGCCTGTGTTACCCTGTGTCTATCACACTCCAGCCTGAGTTACCCAGTGTATAAAACGCTCCAGCCTGTGTCCATCTGCGTCTAACACACTCCAGCCTCTGTTAGTCTGTGTCTAACACACTCCAGCCTTTGGTATTTTGTGTCTAACACAATCCAGCCTGAGATACCCTGTGTCCAACACACTCCAGCCTGTCTTAGCCTGTGTCTAACACACTCCAGCCTGTGTTAGTCTGCGTCTAAAACACTCCAGCCTGTGTTAGTCTGTGTCTAACCCACTCCAGCCTGTGTTAGTCTCCGTCTAACACACTCCAGCCTGTGTTAGTCTGTGTCTAACACTCTCCAGCCTGTTTTAGTCTGTATCTATCACATTCCAGCCTGTGTTACCCTGTGTCTATCACACTCCAGCCTGAGTTACCCTGTGTATAACACGCTCCAGCCTGTGTCCGTCTGCGTCTAACACACTCCAGCCTCTGTTAGTCTGTGTCCAACACACTTCAGCCTGTGTTGCACTGTGTCTAACACACTCAAGCCTGTGTTATTTTGTGTCTAACACAATCCAGCCTGAGATACCCTGTGTCCAACACACTCCAGCCTGTTTTACCCTGTGTCTAACACACTCCAGCCTGTGTTAGTCTGCGTCTAACACACTCCAGCCTGTGTTAGTCTGTGTCGAACACACTCCAGCCTGTGTTCCCCTGTATCTAACACACTCCAGCCTGTGTTACCCTATGTCTAACACACTCCAGCCTGTGTTAGTTGGTGTCTAACACATTCCAGCCTGAGTTACCCTGTGTCCAACACAATCCAGCCTGTGTTACCCTGTGTCTAACACACTCCAGACTGTTTTAGTCCATTTCTAACACACTCCATCCTCTGTTAGTCTGTATCTAACACACTCCAGCCTGTGTTACCCTGTGTCTCACAATCTCCAGCCTGTGTTAGTCTGTGTCTAACACACTCCAGCTGGTGTTTATCTGCGTCTAACACACTCCAGCCTGTGTTAGTCTGTTTCTAACACTCTCCAGCCTTTGTTACCCTCTGTCTAACACACTCCAGCCTTTGTTTCTTTGTATCTAACACACTCCAGCCTGTGATGGTCTGTTTGCAACACACTCCAGCCTGAGTTACGCTGTATCTAACACAGTCCAGCCTGTGTTAACCTGTTTCTAACGTACTCCAGCCTGTGTTACCCTGTGTCCAACACAATCCAGCCTGTGTTACCCTGTGTCTAACACACTCCAGCCTGTGTTAGTTTGTGTCTAACAAATTCCAGCCCGAGTTACCCGGTGTCCAACACACACCAGCCTCTGTTAACTTGTGTCTAACACACTCCAGCCTTTGTTTGTTTGTGTCTAACACATTCCAGCCCGAGTTACCCTGTATCCAACACTCTCCAGCCTGTGTTACCTGTATCTAACATTCTCCAGCCTGTGTTAGTCTGTGTCTAACACACTCCAGCCTGTGTTAGTCTGTGTCAAACAAACTCGAGCCTGTGCTACCCTGTGACTAACAGACTCCAGCCTGTGTTACCCTGAATCTAACACACTGCAGCCTGTGTTACTTGATGTCTAACACACTCCTGCCTGTGTCGCCCTTTGTCCAACATACGCCAGCATGTGTTACCCTTTGTCTAACATACTCCAGGCGTTGTTACCCATTGTCTAACACACTCCAGCCTGAGTTATTTTCTGTCTAACACATTCCAGCCTGAGTTACCCTGTATCCAACACACTCCATCCTGTGTTACCTGTGTCTAACATACTCCAGCCTGTGTTAGTCAGTGTTTAACACACTCCAGCCTGTGTTCGTTGGTGTCTAACACATTCCAGCCTGAGTTACCCTGTGTCCAACACACTCCAGCCTGTGTTACCCCGTGGCTAACACACTCCAGCCTGTGTTACCCTGTGTCTAACACACTCCAGCCTGTGTTACCCTGTGTCTAACACACTCCAGCCTGTGTTACTCTGTGTCTGCCACTTTCCAGCCTGAGTTACACTGTGTCTAACAAACTCCAGCCTGCGTTAGTCTGTGTCTAACACATTCCAGCCTGTGTTAGTTTGTGTCCAACACATTCCAGCCTGAGTTACCCTATGTCCAACACACTCCAGCCTGTGTTACCTTGTGTCTAACACACTCCAGCCTGTGTTACCCAGTGTCTAACACACTTCAGGCCCTGTTACCCTGTGTCAAACACAAACCAGACTGTGTTACCCTTTGTCTAACGCACTGCAGCCTGTATTAGTTTGTGTCTAACACATTCTAGCCTGAGTTACCCTGTGTCCAATACATTGCAGCCTGTGTTACCCTTTGTCTAACACATTCCAGCCTTTGTTACCCTTTGTCCAACAAATTCAAGCCTGTGCTAAGCTGTGCCTAACACACTCCAGTCTATGTTACCCTGTGTATAACACATTCCAGCCTGAGTTACCCTCTGTCTAACACATTCCAGCCTGAGTTACCCTGTGTCCAACACAATCCAGCCTGTGTTAGCCTATGTCTAACACACTCCAGCCTTTGTTACCCTGTGTATAACAATCTCAAGCGAGTGTTACCCTGTGTCTAACACACTCCAGCCTGTGTTACCCAATGACTAACACACTCCAGCCTGTGTTATTATGTGTCTAATACACTCCAGCCTTTGTTACCCTGTGTCTAACACACTCCAGCCTATGTTGACCTTGGTCCAACATACGCCAGCCTGTGTTACCCTGTGTCTAACACATTCCAGCCTGTGTTGCCCTGTGTCTAACATACGCCAGCCTGACTTACCCTTTGTCTAACACACCCCAGCCTGTGTTAGTTTGTGTCTAACACGTTCCAGCCTGAGTTACACTGTGTCCAACACACTCCAGCCTGTGTTACCCTCTATCTAACACACTCCAGCCTGTGTTACCCATTGTCTAACACACTCCAGCATGTGTTAGTTGGTGTCTAACACATTCCAGCCTGAGTTACCCTGTGTGCAACACACTCCAGCCTATGTTACCCTGTGTCTAACACACTCCAGCCTATGTTACCATGTGTCTAACACACTCCAGCCTGTGTTTGCTTGCGTCTAACACATTCCAGACTTTGTTAGTCTGTGACTAACACACTCCAGCCTGTGTTTCCCTGTATCTAACACACTCCAGCCTCTGTTACCCGGTGTCTAACACACTCCAGCCTGTGTTACCCCGTGGTTAACACACTCCAGCCTGTGTTACCCAGTGTCTAACACACTCCAGCCGGTGTTACCCTGTGTCTAACACACTCCAGCCTGTGTTACCCTGTGTATAACACATTCAGGCCGGAGTTACACTTTGTCTAACAAACTCCAGCCTGCGTTAGTCTCTGTCTAACACACTCCAGACTGTGTTAGCCTCCGTCTAACACACTCCAGCCTGTGTTAGTCTGTGTCTAACACTCTCCATCCTGTGTTAGTCTGTGTCTAACCCACTCCAGCATGTGCTAGTCTCCGTCTAACACACTCCAGCCTGTGTTAGTCTGTGTCTAACACTCTCCAGCCTGTTTTAGTCTGTATCTAACACACTCCAGCCTGAGTTACCCTGTGTATTACACGCTCCAGCCTGTGCCCGTCTGCGTCTAACACACTCCAGCCTCTGTTAGTCTGTGTCTAACACACTCCAGCCTGTGTTGCACTGTGTCTAACACACTCCAGCCTGTGTTATTTTGTGTCTAACACAATCCAGCCTGAGATAACCTGTGTCCAACACACTCCAGCCTGTTTTAGCCTGTGTCTAACACACTCCAGCCTGTGTTAGTCTGCGTCTAACACACTCCAGCCTGTGTTAGTCTGTGTCTAACACACTCCAGCCTGTGTTCCCCTGTATCTAACACATTCCAACCTGTGTTACTATATGTCTAACACACTCCAGCCTGTGTTAGTTTGTGTCTAACACATTCCAGCCTGGATTACCTTGTGTCCAACACATTCCAGCCTGTGTTACCCCGTGGTTAACACACTCCAGCCTGTGTTACCCAGTGTCTAACACACTCCAGCCGGTGTTACCCTGTGTCTAACACACTCCAGCCTGTGTTACCCTGTGTATAACACATTCAGGCCGGAGTTACACTTTGTCTAACAAACTCCAGCCTGCGTTAGTCTCTGTCTAACACACTCCAGACTGTGTTAGTCTCCGTCTAACACACTCCAGCCTGTGTTAGTCTGTGTCTAACACTCTCCATCCTGTGTTAGTCTGTGTCTAACCCATTCCAGCATGTGCTAGTCTCCGTCTAACACACTCCAGCCTGTGTTAGTCTGTGTCTAACACTCTCCAGCCTGTTTTAGTCTGTATCTAACACACTCCAGCCTGAGTTACCCTGTGTATTACACGCTCCAGCCTGTGTCCGTCTGCATCTAACACACTCCAGCCTCTGTTAGTCTGTGTCTAACACACTCCAGCCTGTGTTGCACTGTGTCTAACACACTCCAGCCGGTGTTATTTTGTGTCTAACACAATCCAGCCTGAGATAACCTGTGTCCAACACACTCCAGCCTGTGTTAGTCTGCGTCCAACACACTCCAGCCTGTGTTAGTCTGTGTCTAACACACTCCAGCCTGTGTTCCCCTGTATCTAACACATTCCAACCTGTGTTACTATATGTCTAACACACTCCAGTCTGTGTTAGTTTGTGTCTAACACATTCCAGCCTGGATTACCCTGTGTCCAACAGTCTCCAGCCTGAGTTACCCTGTGTCTAACACACTCCAGCCTGTTTTAGTCCATTTCTAACACACTCCATCCTCTGTTAGTCTGTATCTAAAACACTCCAGCCTGTGTTACCCGGTGTCTCACAATCTCCAGCCTCTGTTAGTCTGGGTCTAACACACTCCATCCAGTGTTTGTCTGCGTCAAACACACTCCAGCCTTTGTTACCCTGTGTCTAACACACTGCAGCCTGTATTAGTTGGTATCTAACACACTCTAGCCTGTGATGGTCTGTGTGTAACACATTCCAGCCTGAGTTACGCTGTATCTAACACAGTCCAGCCTGTGTTAACCTGTGTCCAACACACTCCAGCCTGTGTTATCCTGTGTCTAACACACTCCAGCCTGTGTTAGTTTGTGTCTAACAAATTCCAGCCCGAGCTACCCTGTGTCCAACGCACAGCAGCTTGTGTTATCTTGTGTCTAACACACTCCAGCCTGTGTTTGTTTGTGTCTAACACATTCCAGCCTGAGTTACCCTGTATCCAACACTCTCCAGCCAGTGTTACCTGTATCTAACATTCTCCAGCCTGTGTTAGTCTGTGTCTAACACACTCCAGCCTGTGTTAGTCTGTGTCGAGCACACTCGAGCCTGTGCTACCCTGTGACTAACACACTGCAGCCTGTGTTACTTTATGTCTAACAAACTCCTGCCTGTGTCGCCCTTTGTCTAACATACGCCAGCCTGTGTTACCCTTTGTCTAACATACTCCAGCCTGTGTTAGTTGGTGTCTAACAAATTCCAGCCTGAGTTTCCCTGTGTCCAACACACTCCAGCCTGTGTTACCCCGTGGCTAACACACTCCAGCCTGTGTTAGACTGTGTCTAACACACTCCAGCCTGTGTTAGTCTGTGTCTAACACACTCCAGCCTGTGTTACCATGTATCCAACACACTCCAGCCTGTGTTACACTGTGTCTAACACACTCCAGCCTGTGTTAGTTGGTGTCTAACAAATTCCAGCCTGAGTTTCCCTGTGTCCAACACACTCCAGCCTGTGTTACCCCGTGGCTAACACACTCCAGCCTGTGTTAACCTGTGTCTAACACATTCAGCCGGTGTTACCCTGTGTCTAACACACTCCAGCCTGTGTTACTCTGTGTCTACCACTTTCCAGCCTGAGTTACACTGTGTCTAACAATCACCAGCCTGCGTTAGTCTGTGTCTAACACACTCCAGACTGTGATAGTTTGTGTCTAACACATTCCAGCCTGAGCTACCCTGTGTCAAACACATTCTAGCCTCTGCTAACCTGTGTCTAACACATTCCAGCCTGTGTTAACCTGTGTCCAACACATTCCAGCCTGAGTTACCCAATGTCCAATACACTCCAGCCTGTAATACCTTGTGTCTAACAATCTCCAGCCTTTGTTCCCCTTTGTCTAACACACTCCAGCCTCTGTTACCCTGTGTCTAACACACTCCAGCCTGTGTTAGCCTGTGTCTAACACGCTCCAGCCTGTGTAACCTTGTGTATAACGCACTCAAGCCTGTGTTACCCTGTGTCTAACACACTCCAGCCTGTGTTAGTTTGTGTCTAACACATTCTAGACTGAGGTACCCTGTGTCTAACACTTTCCAGCCTGTGTTACCCTGTGTCAAACACACTCCAGCCTGTGTTAGTCTGCGTCTAACACATTCCAGCCTGTCTTGGACTGTGTCTAACAAACTCCAGCCTGTGTTACCTGTATCTAACACACTCCAGCCTGTGTTACCCAGTGTCTAACACACTCCAGCATGTGTTAGTTGGTGTCTAACACATTCCAGCCTGTCTTGGTCTGTGTCTAACAAACTCCAGCCTGTGTTACCCTGTATCGAACACACTCCAGCCTGTGTTACCCAGTGTCTAACACACTCTAGCCTGTGTTAGTTGGTGTCTAACACATTCCAGCCTGAGTTACCCTGTGTCCAAAACACTACAGCCTGTGTTACCCAGTGGCTAACACACTCCAGCCTGTGTAACACTGTGTCTAACGCACTCCAGCCGGTGTTACCCTGTGTCTAACATACTCCAGCCTGAGTTACACTGTGTCTAACCAACTACAGCCTGCGCTAGTCTGCGTCTAACACACTCCAGCCTGTTTTAGTCTGTATCTAACACACTCCAGCCTGTGTTACCCTGTGTCTATCACACTCCAGCCTGAGTTACTCTGTGTCTAACACGCTCCAGCCTGTGTTCATCTGCGTCTAACACACTCCTGCCTGTGCTAGTCTGTGTCTAACACACTACAGCCTGTGTTACCTGTGTGAAACACTCTCCAGCGTGAGTTACCCTGTGACTAACACACTCCAGCCTGTGTTACCCTGTGTCTAATACATTTCAGCCTGAGTTTCACTGTGTCTAACACACTCCAGCCTGAGTTACACTGTGTCTAACAATCACCAGCCTGCGTTAGTCTGTGTCTAACACACTCCAGACTGTGTTAGTTTGTGTCTAACACATTCCAGCCTGAGTTACCCTGTGTCAAACACATTCTAGCCTCTGCTAACCTGTGTCTAACACATTCCAGCCTGTGTTAACCTGTGTCCAACACATTCCAGCCTGAGTTACCCAATGTCCAATACACTCCAGCCTGTAATACCTTGTGTCTAACACTCTCCAGCCTTTGTTCCCCTTTGTCTAACACACTCCAGCCTCTGTTACCCTGTGTCTAACACACTCCAGCCTGTGTTAGCCTGTGTCTAACACGCTCCAGCCTGTGTAACCTTGTGTATAACACACTCAAGCCTGTGTTACCCTTTGTCTAACACACTCCAGCCTCTGTTACCCTGTGTCAAACATACTCCAGCCTGTGTTTCCCTTTGTCTAACACACTCCAGCCTGTGTTAGTTTGTGTCTAACACATTCTAGACTGAGGTACCCTGTGTCTAACACTTTCCAGCCTGTGTTACCCTGTGTCAAACACACTCCAGCCTGTGTTAGTCTGCGTCTAACACATTCCAGCCTGTCTTGGACTGTGTCTAACAAACTCCAGCCTGTGTTACCTGTATCTAACACACTCCAGCCTGTGTTACCCAGTGTCTAACACACTCCAGCATGTGTTAGTTGGTGTCTAACACATTCCAGCCTGTCTTGGTCTGTGTCTAACAAACTCCAGCCTGTGTTACCCTGTATCGAACACACTCCAGCCTGTGTTACCCAGTGTCTAACACACTCCAGCCTGTGTTAGTTGGTGTCTAACACATTCCAGCCTGAGTTACCCTGTGTCCAAAACACTACAGCCTGTGTTACCCAGTGGCTAACACACTCCAGAATGTGTTACACTGTGTCTAACGCACTCCAGCCGGTGTTACCCTGTGTCTAACATACTCCAGCCTGAGTTACACTGTGTCTAACCAACTACAGCCTGCGCTAGTCTGCGTCTAACACACTCCAGCCTGTTTTAGTCTGTATCTAACACACTCCAGCCTGTGTTACCCTGTGTCTATCACACTCCAGCCTGAGTTACTCTGTGTCTAACACGCTCCAGCCTGTGTTCATCTGCGTCTAACACACTCCTGCCTGTGCTAGTCTGTGTCTAACACACTACAGCCTGTGTTACCTGTGTGAAACACTCTCCAGCGTGAGTTACCCTGTGACTAACACACTCCAGCCTGTGTTACCCTGTGTCTAATACATTTCAGCCTGAGTTTCACTGTGTCTAACACACTCCAGCCTGTGTTACCCTGTGTCTAACACACTCCAGGCTGTTACCCTGTGTCTTACACATTCCAGCCTGAGTTACTCTGTGTCAAACACACTGCAGCCTGAGTTACCCAGTGTCTAACACACTCCAGGCTGTTACCCTGTGTCTTACACATTCCAGCCTGAGTTACCCTGTGTCTAACACACTCCAGCCTGAGTTACCCTGTGTCTAACACACTCCAGGCTATTACCCAGTGTCTTACACATACCAGCCTGAGTTAACCTGTGACTAACACTCTCCTGCCGGAGTTACCCTGTGTCTAACACACTCCAGCCTGTGTTACCCTGTGTCTAATGCATTCCAGCCTGAGTTAAACTGTGTCTAACCATCTCCAGCTTGTGTTACTCTGTGTCTAACACAATCTAGCCTCTCTTACTCTGTGGGTAACACACTCCAGCCTGTTTTAGTCTGAATCTAACACACTTCAGCCTGTGTTAGTCTGCGTCTTACACACTCCAGCCTGTGTTAGTCTGTGACTAATACACTCCAGCCTGTCTTAAACTTTGTCTAACACATTCCAGCCAGAGTTACACTGTGTCCAACACACTCCAGCCTGTGCTACACTGTGTCTAACACACTCCAGGCTGTGTTACACTGTGTCTAACACATTCCAGCCTGTGTTACCCTGTGTCTAACACATTGCAGCCTGTGTTACCCTGTGTCTAACACATTCCAGCCTGAGTTACCCTGTGTCTAACACATTCCAGCCTGTGCTAACCTGTGTCTAACACATTCCAACCTGTGTTAACCTGTGTCCAACACATTCCAGCCTATATTAGTCTGCGTCTAACACACTGCAGGCTGTGTTACACTGTGTCTAACACATTCCAGCCTGTGTTACCCTGTGTCTAACACATTCCAGCCAGTGTTACCCTGTGTCTAATGCATTCCAGCCTGAGTTAAACTGTGTCTAACCATCTCCAGCTTGTGTTACTCTGTGTCTAACACAATCTAGCCTCTCTTACTCTGTGGGTAACACACTCCAGCCTGTTTTAGTCTGAATCTAACACACTTCAGCCTGTGTTAGTCTGCGTCTTACACACTCCAGCCTGTGTTAGTCTGTGACTAATACACTCCAGCCTGTGTTACCTTGTATCTAACACAATCCAGCCTGTGTTACCCTATGTCTAACACACTCCAGACTGTGTTAGTTTGTGTCTAACACATTCCAGCCTGTGTTACCCTGTGTCTAACACATTCCAGCCTGTGCTAACCTGTGTCTAACATATTCCAACCTGTGTTAACCTGTGTCCAACACTTTCCAGCCTGTGTTACCCTGTGTCTAACACATTCCAACCTGTGTTAACCTGTGTCCAACACTTTCCAGCCTGTGTTACCTTGTATCTAACACAATCCAGCCTGTGTTACCCTATGTCTAACACACTCCAGACTGTGTTAGTTTGTGTTTAACACATTCCAGCCTGAGTTACCCTGTGTCTAACACATTCCAGCCTGTGCTAACCTGTGTCTAACACATTCCAACCTGTGTTAACCTGTGTCCAACACATTCCAGCCTGTATTAGTCTGCATCTAACACACTCCAGCCTGTGTTACCCTGTATCTAACACACTCCAGCCAGTGTTACCCTGTATCTAACACACTCCAAGCTGTGTTACCCTGTGTCTAACACACTCCAGCCTGTGTTAGTCTGTGTCTAACACATTACAGCCTGAGTTAACTTGTGTCCAACATACTCCAGCCTGTGTTACCCCGTGCTAACACACTCCAGCCTGTGTTACCCTGTGACTAACACACTCCAGCCAGTGTTACCCTGTGTCTAAAACACTCCAGCCTGAGTTACACTGTGTCTAACAAAATCCAGCCTGCGTTAGTCTTTGTCTAACATACTCCAGCCTGTTTTACACTGTGTCTAACACACTCCAGGCTGTGTTACACTGTGTCTAACACATTCCAGCCTTGTGTTACCCTGTGTCTAACACATTCCAACCTGTGTTACCCTGTGTATAACACACTCCAGCCTGTGTTACCTTGTATCTGACTCAATCCAGCCTGTGTTACCCTAAGTCTAACACACTCCATACTGTGTTAGTTTGTGTCTAACACATTCCAGCCTGAGTTACCTTGTGTCTAACACATTCCAGCCTGTGCTAACCTGTGTCTAACACATTCCAACCTGTGTTAACCTGTGTCCAACACGTTCCAGCCTGAGTTGCCCTGTGTCCAACAATCTCCAGCCTCTATTACTCTGCGTCTAACACAATCCAGCCTGTGTTACCCTGTGTCTAACACACTCCAGCCAGTGTTACCCTGTGTCTAAAACACTCCAGCCTGAGTTACACTGTGTCTAACAAAATCCAACCTGCATTAGTCTGTGTCTAACATACTCCAGCCTGTGTTAGTCTGCGTCTAACACACTCCAGCCTGTTTTAGTCTGTATCTAACAGACTCCGGACTGTGTTAGTTTGTGTTTAACACAGACCAGCCTGAGTTACCCTGTGTCAAACATATTCCAGCCTCTGCTAACCTGTGTCTAACACATTCTAGCCTGTGTTAACCTGTGTCCAACACATTCCAGCCTGAGTTCCCAATGTCCAACACACTCCAGCCTGTGTTACCTTGTGTCTAACACTCTCCAGCCAGTGTTACCCTAAGTCTAACACACTCCAGCCTCTGTTACCCTGTGTCAAATATACTCCAGCCTGTGTTACCCTTTGTCTAACACCCTCCAGCCTGTGTTAGTTTGTGTCTAACACATTCTAGACTGAGGTACCCGGTGTCCAACTCATTCCAGCCTGAGGTACCCTGTGTCCAACACATTCCAGCCTGTGTTACCCTGGGTCTAACACACTCCAGCCTGTGTTTGTCTGCCTCTAACATTCCAGCCTGTCTTGGTCTTTGTCCAACACACTCCAGCCTGTGTTACCTTGTGTCTAACAGTCTCCAGCAAGTGTTACCCTGAATCTAACACACTCCAGCCTCTGTTACCCTGTGTCAAATATACTCCAGCCTTTGTTACCCTTTGTCTAACACACTCCAACCTGTGTTAGTTTGTGTCTAACACATTCTAGACTGAGGTACCCTGTGTCCAACACATTCCAGCGTGTGTTACCCTGTGTCTAACACACTCCAGCCTGTGTTAGTCTGCCTCTAACACATTCCAGCCTGTCGTGGTCTGTGTCTAACACACTCCAGCATGTGTTACCCAGTGTCTAACACACTCCAGCCTGTGTTAGTTGGTGTCTGACACATTCCAGCCTGAGTTAACCTGTGTCCAACATACTCCAGCCTGTGTTATCCCGTGGCTAACACACTCCAGCCTGTGTTACCCTGTGTCTATCACACTCCAGCCTGTGTTACCCTATGTCTAACAGACTCCAGACTGTGTTAGTTTGTGTCTAACATATTCCAGCCTGAGTTACCCTGTGTCAAAGACATTCCAGCATCTGCTAAACTGTGTCTAACACCTTGCAGCCTGAGTTAACCTGTGTCCAACACATTCCAGACTGGTTTACCAAATGTCCAACACACTCCAGCCTGTGTTACCTTGTGTCTAACACTCTCCAGCCAGTGTTACCCTTTGTCTAACACACTCCAGCCTGTGTTAGTTTGTTTCTTACACATTCTAGACTGAGGTACCCTGTGTCCAACACATTCCAGCCTGTGTTACCCTGTGTCTAACACGCTCCAGCCTGTGTTTGTCTGCCTCTAACACATTCCAGCCTGTCTTGGTCTGTGTCTAACACACTCCAGCCTGTGTTACCCTTTATCTAACACACCCCAGCCTGTGTTACCCTGTGTCCAACACACTCCAGCCTGTGTTACCCCGTGTCTAACACTCTCCAGCCTTTGTTAACCTGTGTCCAACACACTCCAGCCTGTGTTATCATGTGACTTACACACTCCAGCCTGTGTTAGTCTGCGTCTAACACACTCCAGCCTGTGTTAGTCTGTGTCTAACACACTCCAGCCTGTTTTAGTCTGTATCTAACACACTCCAGCTTGTGTTAGTCTGAGTCTTACACACTCCAGCCTGTGTTAGTCTGTGACTAATACACTCCAGCCTGTCTTACCCTGTGTCTAACACATTCCAGCCAGAGATACACTATGTCTAACACGACTCCAGCCTGTGTTACACTGTCTCTAACATACTCCAGGCTGTGTTACACTGTGTCTAACACATTCCAGCCTTGTGTTACCCTGTGTCTAACACATTCCAGCCTGTGTTACCCTGTGTATAACACACTCCAGCCTGTGTTAATTTGTGTCTAACACATTCCAGCCTGAGTTACCCTGTGTCTAACACATTCCAGCCTGTGCTAACCTGTGTCTAACACATTCCAACCTGTGTTAACCTGTGTCCAACACATTCCAGCCTGAGTTGATCTGTGTCTAACACACTCCATCCTGTGTTACCCTGTGTCTAACACATTCCAGCCTGAGTTAAACTGTGTCTAACAAACTCTAGCTTGCGTTAGTCTGCGCCTTACACACTCCAGCCTGACTTACCCAGTGTTTAACACATTCCAGCCTGAGTTACACTGTGTCTAACACACTCCAGGCTGTGTTACACTGTGTCTAGCACCTTCCAGCCTGAGTTACCCTGTGGCTAATACATTCCAGCCTGAGTTACCCTGTGTCTAACACACTCCAGGCTGTGTTAGTCTACGTCTAACGCACTCCAGCCTGTGTTAGTCAGTGTCGAACACACTCCAGCCTGTGTTAGTCTGTGTCTAACACACTCCAGCCTGTGTTAATCTGTATCTAACACACTCCAGCCTGTTTTTCCAAGTCTAACACACTCCAGCCTGTGTTACCCTGTATCTAACACATTCCAGCCTGTGTTACCCTGTGTCTAACAGACTCCAGCCTGTGTTAGTTGGTGTCTAACACATTCCAGCCTGAGTTAACCTGTGTCCAACATACTCCAGCCTGTGTTACCCCCTGGCTAACACACTCCAGCCTGTGTTACCCTGTGTCTAACACACTCCAGGCAGAGTTCCCCTGTGTCTAACACACTCCAGCCTGAGTTACACTGTGTCTAACAAAATCCAGCCTGCGTTAGTCTGTGTCTAACACACTCCAGCCTGTTTTAGTCTGTATCTAACAAACTCCAGCCTGTTTTACCCTGAGTCTATCACACTCCAGCCTGAGTTACCCTATGTCTAACACGCTCCAGCCTTTGTTACTCTACGTCTTATACACTCCAGCCTGTGTTAGTCTGTGTCTAACACACTACAGCCTGTGTTACCTGTGTCTAAAACACTCCAGCGTGAGTTACCCTGTGCCTAACACACTCCAGCCTGTGTTACCCTGTGTCTAACACATTCCAGCCTGAGTTACATTGTGTCTAACACACTCCAGCCTGTGTTACCCTGTGTCTAACACACTCCAGGCTATTACCCTGTGTGTTACACATTCCAGCCTGAGTTACCCTGTGTCTAACACATTCCAGCCTGAGTTACCCTGTGTATAACACACTCCAGACTGTGTTAGTTCGTTTCTAACACATTCCAGCCTGAGTTACTCTGTGTCTAACACATTCCAGCCTGTGCTAACATGTGTCTAACACACTCCAGCCGGTGTTACCCTGTATCTTACACACTCCAGCCTGTGTTGCCCTGTGTCTAACAAACTCCAGCCTGTGTTAGTTGGTGTCTACCACATTCCAGCCTGAGTTAACCTGTGTCCAACATACTCCAGCCTGTGTTACCCCGTGGCTAACACACTCTAGCCTGGGTTACACTGTGTCTAACAAAATACGGCCTGTGTTAGTCTGTGTCTAACACACTCCTGCCTGTTTTAGTCTGCGTCTAACACACTCCAGCCTGTTTTCGTCTGTATCTAACACACTCCAGCCTGTGTTACCCTGTGTCTATCACACTCCAGCCTGAGTTAAACTGTGTCTAACACGCTCCAGCCTTTGCTACTTTGTGTCTAACACATTCCAGCCTGTGTTAACCTGTGTCCAACACATTCCAGCCTGAGTTACCCTGTGTCTAACACACTCCAGCCTGAGTTACCCTGTGTCTTAAACACTCCAGGCCATTACCCAGTGTCCAACACATTCCAGCCTGAGTTACCTTGTGACTAACACTCTCCAGCCTGAGTTAACCTGTGTCTAACACATTCCAACCTGTGTTACCCTGTGTCTAACACACTCCAGGCTGTGTTACCCTGTTCTATCACATTCCAGCCTGAGTTAAACTGTGTCTAACAAACTCCAGCTTGCATAAGTCTGTGTCTAACACACTCCAGACTGTGTTAGTTTGTGTCTAACACACTCCAGCCTGTTTTAGTCTGTATCTAACACACTCCAGCTTGTGTTAGTCTGAGTCTTACACACTCCAGCCTGTGTTAGTCTGTGACTAATACACTCCAGCCTGTCTTACCCTGTGTCTAACACATTCCAGCCAGAGATACACTATGTCTAACACAATCCAGCCTGTGTTATACTGTCTCTAACATACTCCAGGCTGTGTTACACTGTGTCTAACACATTCCTGCCTTGTGTTACCCTGTGTATAACACACTCCAGCCTGTGTTACCGTGTATCTAACACAATCCAGCCTGTGCTACCCTATGTCTAACACACTCCAGACTGTGTTAGTTTGTGTCTAACACATTCCAGCCTGAGTTACCCTGTGTCTAACACATTCCAGCCTGTATTAGTCTGCGTCTAACACACTCCAGGCTATGTTACACTGTGTCTAACACATTCCAGCCTGTGCTAACCTGAGTCTAAAACATTCCAAACTGTGTTAACCTGTGTCCAACACATTCCAGCCTGAGTTGCCCTGTGTCTAACAAACTCTATCCTGTGTTACCGTGTGTCTAACACATTCCAGCCTGAGTTAAACGGTGTCTAACAAACTCTTGCTTGCGTTAGTCTGCATCTAACACAATCCAGCCTGTTTTAGTCTGTGTCTAACACACGCCATCCTGTGTTAGTCTGCTTCTTACACACTCCAGCCTGTGTTAGTCTGTGAGTAATACACTCCATCCTGTGTTACCCTGTGCCTTACACCCTCCAGCCTGACTTACCCAGTTTTTAACACATTCCAGCCTGAGTTACACTGTGTCTAACACACTCCAGCCTGTGTTAGTCTATATCTAACACACTCCAACCTGTGTTAATCTGTATCTAACACATTCCAGCCTATGTTTCCTTTTGTCTAACACACTCCAGCCTGTATTAGTCTGCGTCTAACACACTCCAGCCTGTGTTACCCTGTGTCTAACAAACTCCAGCCTGTGTTACCCTGTGTCTAACACACTCCAGCCTGTGTTACCCCGTGGCTAACACACTCCAGCCTTTGTTACCCTGTGTCTAACATACTGCAGCCAGTGTTACCCTGTGTCTAACACACTCCAGCCTGAGTTACACTGTGTCTAACAAAATCCAGCCTGTGTTACCCTGTGTCTAACACACTCCAGCCTGTTCTAGTCTGCGTCTAACACACTCCAGCCTGTTTTCGTCTGTATCTAACACACTCCAGCCTGTGTTACCCTGTGTCTAACACCCTCCAGCCTGTCTTAGTTTGTGTCTAACACACTCAAGCCTGAGTTACCCTGTGTCCAACACACTCCAGCTTGTGTCACCCTTTGTCTAACACACTCCAGCCTGTGTTACCCTGTGTCTAACACACTCCAGCCTCTGTTACCCTGTGTCTAACACACTCCAGCCTATGTTAGTTTGTGTCTAACACATTCCAGCCTGAGTTACCCTGTGTCCAACACACTGCAGCCTGTGTTGCACTGTGGCTAACACACTCCAGCCATATGTTAGTTTGTGTCTAACACATTCCAGCCTGAGTTACCCTGTGTGCAACACAAACCAACCTGTGTTACCCTGTGTCTAACATAATCCAGCCTGTGTTACCCTGTGTCTAACACACTCCAGCCTGTGTTACCATCTGTCTAACATACGCCAGCCTGTGTTAAACTTTGTCTAACACACTCCAGCCTCTTTTAGTTTGTGTCTAACATATCCCAGCCTGAGTTACCCTGTGTTCAACACACGCCAGCCTGTGTTACCCTGTGTCTAACACACTCCAGCCTGTGTTACCCTGTGTCTAACACACTCCAGCCTGTGTTACCCTGTATCTAACACACTCTAGCCTGTGGTAACCTGTGTCTAACAAACTCCAGCCTGTGTTAGTTTGTGTCTAACATATTCCAGCCCGAGTTACCCTGTGTCCAACACACTCTAGCCAGTGTTACCCTGTGTCTAACACACTCCAGCCTGTGTTTGTTTGTGTCTAACACATTCCAGCCTGAGTTACCCTGTATCCAACACACTCCAGCCTGTGTTACCTGTGTCTAACATACTCCAGCCTGTGTTAGTCAGTGTCTAACACACTCCAGCCTGTGTTACCTGTGTCTAACATACTCCAGCCTGTGTTAGTCAGTGTCTAACACACTCCAGCCTGTGTTAGTCTGTGTCTAACAGACTCTAGCCTGTGCTACCCTGTGTCTATCAGACTCCAGCCTATGTTACCCTGTGTCTAACACACTGCAGCCTGTGGTGGTCTGTGTGTAACACACTCCTGCCAGTGATACCCTGTGTCTAATACACTTCAGCCTGTGTTAGGCATTATCTAAAACAATCCAGCCAGTGTTAGTCTGTGTCTAACACGCTCGAGCCTGTGTTACCCTGTGTCTAACATACTCCAGCATGTGTTACCCTGTGTCTAACACACTCCATCCTGTGTTAGCCTGTCTCAAACACATTCCAGAATGAGTTACAATGTATCAAACACACTCCAGCCTGTTTAACCTGTGTCTAACATACTCCAGCCCGTGTTAGTCAGTGTCTAACAGATTCCAGCCTGAGTTACCCTGTATCCAACACACTCCATCCTGTGTTACCTGTGTCTAACACATTCCAGCCTGTGTTACCCTTTGTCTAACACAGTCCAGCCTGTGTTATCCTGTGTCTACCACACTCCAGCCTGTGTTAGTCTGTGTCTAAAACACTCCAGCCCATGTTACCCTGTGTCTAACATACTGCAGCCTGTGATTGTCTGTGTCTAACACACTCCAGCCTGTTTTACTCTGTGTCTAACGCACTCCAGCCTGAGTTACCCTGTATCTAACACACTCCAGCCTGTGTTTCACTGTCTCTAACACATTCCAGCCTGTGTGTCCTTCTGTCAAACACACTCCAGCCTGTGCAACCCTGTGTCTAACACATTCCAGCCTGTGTTACCCTGTGTCTAACACACTCCAGCCGGTGTTACCTCGTGTCTAACACACTCCAGCCTGTGTTAGTCTGTGTCTCATACACTCCAGCCTGTGTAACCGTGTGTATAACACACTCAAGCCTGTGTTACCCTGTGTCTAACATACTCCAGGCCTGTGTTACCCTGTGAATAACACGCTCCAGCTTGTGTTACCTTGTGTCTAACATACTCCAGGCCTGTGTTACCCTGTGAATAACACGCTCCAGCCTGTGTTACCCTGTGTCTAACACACTCCAGCCTGTGTTAGTCTGTGTCTAACACACTCCAGCCTGCATTACCCTGTGTCTAACACATTCTAGACTGTGTTACCTTGTGTCTAACACACTCCAGCCTGTGTTTGTCTGAGTGTAACACACTCCAGCCTGGATTACAGTGCGTCTAACACCATCCTGCCTGTGTTAGTCTGTATCTAACACACTTCAGCCTGTGTCAGTCTGTGTCTAAAACACCCCAGCCTATTTTACCCTGTGTCTAAAACCCGCCAGCCTGTGTTAGTCTGTACCTAACATACTCCAGCCTGTGTTAGTCTGTATCTGACACAATCCAGCCTGTGTTACCCTGTGTCTAACACACTCCAGCCTATGTTAGTCTCTGTCTAACACGCTCCAGCCTGTGTTATCCTGTGTCTAACACACTCCAGCCTGTGTTACACTGTGTCTAACACACTCCAGCCTGTATTAATCTGTATCTAACATACACCAGCCTGTGATGGCCTGTGTCTAATACACTCGAGTTTGTGTTACCCTGTGTCTAACACACTCCAGCCTATGTTAGTCTCTGTCTAACACGCTCCAGCCTGTGTTATCCTGTGTCTAACACACTCCAGCCTGTGTTACACTGTGTCTAACACACTCCAGCCTGTATTAATCTGTATCTAACATACACCAGCCTGTGATGGCCTGTGTCTAATACACTCGAGTTTGTGTTACCCTGTGTCTAACACACTCCAGCCTGTGTTACCCTGTGTCTAACACAGTCCAGCCTGTGTTACCCTGTGTCTAACACACTCCAGCCTGTGCTAGTCTGTGTCTAACACACTCCAGCCTGTGTTACCCTGTGTCTAACACCCGCCAGCCTGTGTTAGTCTGTATCTAACACACTCCAGCCTGTGTTACCCTGTGTCTAACACACTCCAGCCTGTGTTACACTGTGTCTAATACATTCCAGCCTGTGTTACCTTTTGTCTAACACACTCTAGCCTGTGCTACCCTGTGTCTAACACACTCCAGCGTGTGTTACCCTGTGTCCAACACACTCCAGCCAGTGTTACCCTGTGTCTAACACACTCCAGCCTGTGTTACCTCGTGTCTAACACACTCCAGCCTGTGTTAGTCTCTGTCTAACACACTCCAGCCTGTGTAACCTTGTGTATAACATGCTCCAGCCTGTGTTACCCTGTGTCTAACACACTCCAACCTGTCTTACCTTGTGTCTAACACAATACAGCTGTGTTACCCTGTGTTTAAAACACTCCAGCCTGTGCTAGTCCATGTCTAACACATTCCACCCTGTATTAACCTGTGTCTAACACATTCCAGCCTGTGTTACCTTTTGTCTAACACACTCCAGCCTGTGTTAATCTGTGTCTAAAACACTCCAGCCTGTGTTACCCTGTGTCTAACACCCGCCAGCCTGTGTTAGTCTGTATCTAACACACTCCAGCCTGTGTTAGTCTGTGTCTGACACAATCCCGCCTGTGTTACCCTGTGTCTAACACAATCCAGCCTGTCTTACCCTGTGTCTAACACACTCCAGCCTGTGTTACCCTGTGTCTAACACACCCCAGTCTTTGTTACCCTTTGTCTAACTCACACCAGCCTGTGTTAGTCTCTGTCTAACACGCTCCAGCCTGTGTTACCCTGTGTCTAACACACTCCAGCCTGTGTTACCCTGTGTCTAAAACAATCCAGCCTGAGTTAAACTGTGTCTAACCATCTCCAGCATGTGTTACACTGTGTCTAACACAATCTAGCCTCTCTTACTCTGTGGGTAACACACTCCAGCCTGTTTTAGTCTGAATCTAACACACTTCAGCCTGTGTTAGTCTGCGTCTTACACACTCCAGCCTGTGTTAGTCTGTGTCTAAAACACCCCAGCCTATTTTACCCTGTGTCTAAAACCCGCCAGCCTGTGTTAGTCTGTACCTAACATACTCCAGCCTGTGTTAGTCTGTATCTGACACAATCCAGCCTGTGTTACCCTGTGTCTAACACACTCCAGCCTATGTTAGTCTCTGTCTAACACGCTCCAGCCTGTGTTATCCTGTGTCTAACACACTCCAGCCTGTGTTACACTGTGTCTAACACACTCCAGCCTGTATTAATCTGTATCTAACATACACCAGCCTGTGATGGCCTGTGTCTAATACACTCGAGTTTGTGTTACCCTGTGTCTAACACACTCCAGCCTGTGTTACCCTGTGTCTAACACAGTCCAGCCTGTGTGACCCTGTGTCTAACACACTCCAGCCTGTGCTAGTCTGTGTCTAACACACTCCAGCCTGTGTTACCCTGTGTCTAACACCCGCCAGCCTGTGTTAGTCTGTATCTAACACACTCCAGCCTGTGTTACCCTGTGTCTAACACACTCCAGCCTGTGTTACACTGTGTCTAATACATTCCAGCCTGTGTTACCTTTTGTCTAACACACTCTAGCCTGTGCTACCCTGTGTCTAACACACTCCAGCGTGTGTTACCCTGTGTCCAACACACTCCAGCCAGTGTTACCCTGTGTCTAACACACTCCAGCCTGTGTTACCTCGTGTCTAACACACTCCAGCCTGTGTTAGTCTCTGTCTAACACACTCCAGCCTGTGTAACCTTGTGTATAACATGCTCCAGCCTGTGTTACCCTGTGTCTAACACACTCCAACCTGTCTTACCTTGTGTCTAACACAATACAGCTGTGTTACCCTGTGTTTAAAACACTCCAGCCTGTGCTAGTCCTTGTCTAACACATTCCACCCTGTATTAACCTGTGTCTAACACATTCCAGCCTGTGTTACCTTTTGTCTAACACACTCCAGCCTGTGTTAATCTGTGTCTAAAACACTCCAGCCTGTGTTACCCTGTGTCTAACACCCGCCAGCCTGTGTTAGTCTGTATCTAACACACTCCAGCCTGTGTTAATCTGTGTCTGACACAATCCCGCCTGTGTTACCCTGTGTCTAACACAATCCAGCCTGTCTTACCCTGTGTCTAACACACTCCAGCCTGTGTTACCCTGTGTCTAACACACCCCAGTCTTTGTTACCCTTTGTCTAACTCACACCAGCCTGTGTTAGTCTCTGTCTAACACGCTCCAGCCTGTGTTACCCTGTGTCTAACACACTCCAGCCTGTGTTACCCTGTGTCTAATGCATTCCAGCCTGAGTTAAACTGTGTCTAACCATCTCCAGCTTGTGTTACTCTGTGTCTAACACAATCTAGCCTCTCTTACTCTGTGGGTAACACACTCCAGCCTGTTTTAGTCTGAATCTAACACACTTCAGCCTGTGTTAGTCTGCGTCTTACACACTCCAGCCTGTGTTAGTCTGTGACTAATACACTCCAGCCTGTCTTAACCTTTGTCTAACACATTCCAGCCAGAGTTACACTGTGTCCAACACACTCCAGCCTGTGCTACACTGTGTCTAACACACTCCAGGCTGTGTTACACTGTGTCTAACACATTCCAGCCTGTGTTACCCTGTGTCTAACACATTGCAGCCTGTGTTACCCTGTGTCTAACACATTCCAGCCTGAGTTACCCTGTGTCTAACACATTCCAGCCTGTGCTAACCTGTGTCTAACACATTCCAACCTGTGTTAACCTGTGTCCAACACATTCCAGCCTATATTAGTCTGCGTCTAACACACTGCAGGCTGTGTTACACTGTGTCTAACACATTCCAGCCTGTGTTACCCTGTGTCTAACACATTCCAGCCAGTGTTACCCTGTGTCTAACACACTCCAGCCTGTGTTACCTTGTATCTAACACAATCCAGCCTGTGTTACCCTATGTCTAACACACTCCAGACTGTGTTAGTTTGTGTCTAACACATTCCAGCCTGTGTTACCCTGTGTCTAACACATTCCAGCCTGTGCTAACCTGTGTCTAACATATTCCAACCTGTGTTAACCTGTGTCCAACACTTTCCAGCCTGTGTTACCCTGTGTCTAACACATTCCAACCTGTGTTAACCTGTGTCCAACACTTTCCAGCCTGTGTTACCTTGTATCTAACACAATCCAGCCTGTGTTACCCTATGTCTAACACACTCCAGACTGTGTTAGTTTGTGTTTAACACATTCCAGCCTGAGTTACCCTGTGTCTAACACATTCCAGCCTGTGCTAACCTGTGTCTAACACATTCCAACCTGTGTTAACCTGTGTCCAACACATTCCAGCCTGTATTAGTCTGCATCTAACACACTCCAGCCTGTGTTACCCTGTATCTAACACACTCCAGCCAGTGTTACCCTGTATCTAACACACTCCAAGCTGTGTTACCCTGTGTCTAACACACTCCAGCCTGTGTTAGTCTGTGTCTAACACATTACAGCCTGAGTTAACTTGTGTCCAACATACTCCAGCCTGTGTTACCCCGTGCTAACACACTCCAGCCTGTGTTACCCTGTGACTAACACACTCCAGCCAGTGTTACCCTGTGTCTAAAACACTCCAGCCTGAGTTACACTGTGTCTAACAAAATCCAGCCTGCGTTAGTCTTTGTCTAACATACTCCAGCCTGTTTTACACTGTGTCTAACACACTCCAGGCTGTGTTACACTGTGTCTAACACATTCCAGCCTTGTGTTACCCTGTGTCTAACACATTCCAACCTGTGTTACCCTGTGTATAACACACTCCAGCCTGTGTTACCTTGTATCTGACTCAATCCAGCCTGTGTTACCCTAAGTCTAACACACTCCATACTGTGTTAGTTTGTGTCTAACACATTCCAGCCTGAGTTACCTTGTGTCTAACACATTCCAGCCTGTGCTAACCTGTGTCTAACACATTCCAACCTGTGTTAACCTGTGTCCAACACGTTCCAGCCTGAGTTGCCCTGTGTCCAACAATCTCCAGCCTCTATTACTCTGCGTCTAACACAATCCAGCCTGTGTTACCCTGTGTCTAACACACTCCAGCCAGTGTTACCCTGTGTCTAAAACACTCCAGCCTGAGTTACACTGTGTCTAACAAAATCCAGCCTGCATTAGTCTGTGTCTAACATACTCCAGCCTGTGTTAGTCTGCGTCTAACACACTCCAGCCTGTTTTAGTCTGTATCTAACAGACTCCGGACTGTGTTAGTTTGTGTTTAACACAGACCAGCCTGAGTTACCCTGTGTCAAACATATTCCAGCCTCTGCTAACCTGTGTCTAACACATTCTAGCCTGTGTTAACCTGTGTCCAACACATTCCAGCCTGAGTTCCCAATGTCCAACACACTCCAGCCTGTGTTACCTTGTGTCTAACACTCTCCAGCCAGTGTTACCCTAAGTCTAACACACTCCAGCCTCTGTTACCCTGTGTCAAATATACTCCAGCCTGTGTTACCCTTTGTCTAACACCCTCCAGCCTGTGTTAGTTTGTGTCTAACACATTCTAGACTGAGGTACCCGGTGTCCAACTCATTCCAGCCTGAGGTACCCTGTGTCCAACACATTCCAGCCTGTGTTACCCTGGGTCTAACACACTCCAGCCTGTGTTTGTCTGCCTCTAACATTCCAGCCTGTCTTGGTCTTTGTCCAACACACTCCAGCCTGTGTTACCTTGTGTCTAACAGTCTCCAGCAAGTGTTACCCTGAATCTAACACACTCCAGCCTCTGTTACCCTGTGTCAAATATACTCCAGCCTTTGTTACCCTTTGTCTAACACACTCCAACCTGTGTTAGTTTGTGTCTAACACATTCTAGACTGAGGTACCCTGTGTCCAACACATTCCAGCGTGTGTTACCCTGTGTCTAACACACTCCAGCCTGTGTTAGTCTGCCTCTAACACATTCCAGCCCGTCGTGGTCTGTGTCTAACACACTCCAGCATGTGTTACCCAGTGTCTAACACACTCCAGCCTGTGTTAGTTGGTGTCTGACACATTCCAGCCTGAGTTAACCTGTGTCCAACATACTCCAGCCTGTGTTATCCCGTGGCTAACACACTCCAGCCTGTGTTACCCTGTGTCTATCACACTCCAGCCTGTGTTACCCTATGTCTAACAGACTCCAGACTGTGTTAGTTTGTGTCTAACATATTCCAGCCTGAGCTACCCTGTGTCAAAGACATTCCAGCATCTGCTAAACTGTGTCTAACACCTTGCAGCCTGAGTTAACCTGTGTCCAACACATTCCAGACTGGTTTACCAAATGTCCAACACACTCCAGCCTGTGTTACCTTGTGTCTAACACTCTCCAGCCAGTGTTACCCTTTGTCTAACACACTCCAGCCTGTGTTAGTTTGTTTCTTACACATTCTAGACTGAGGTACCCTGTGTCCAACACATTCCAGCCTGTGTTACCCTGTGTCTAACACACTCCAGCCTGTGTTTGTCTGCCTCTAACACATTCCAGCCTGTCTTGGTCTGTGTCTAACACACTCCAGCCTGTGTTACCCTTTATCTAACACACCCCAGCCTGTGTTACCCTGTGTCCAACACACTCCAGCCTGTGTTACCCCGTGTCTAACACTCTCCAGCCTTTGTTAACCTGTGTCCAACACACTTCAGCCTGTGTTATCATGTGTCTTACACACTCCAGCCTGTGTTAGTCTGCGTCTAACACACTCCAGCCTGTGTTAGTCTGTGTCTAACACACTCCAGCCTGTTTTAGTCTGTATCTAACACATTCCAGCTTGTGTTAGTCTGAGTCTTACACACTCCAGCCTGTGTTAGTCTGTGACTAATACACTCCAGCCTGTCTTACCCTGTGTCTAACACATTCCAGCCAGAGATACACTATGTCTAACACGACTCCAGCCTGTGTTACACTGTCTCTAACATACTCCAGGCTGTGTTACACTGTGTCTAACACATTCCAGCCTTGTGTTACCCTGTGTCTAACACATTCCAGCCTGTGTTACCCTGTGTATAACACACTCCAGCCTGTGTTAATTTGTGTCTAACATATTCCAGCCTGAGTTACCCTGTGTCTAACACATTCCAGCCTGTGCTAACCTGTGTCTAACACATTCCAACCTGTGTTAACCTGTGTCCAACACATTCCAGCCTGAGTTGATCTGTGTCTAACACACTCCATCCTGTGTTACCCTGTGTCTAACACATTCCAGCCTGAGTTAAACTGTGTCTAACAAACTCTAGCTTGCGTTAGTCTGCGCCTTACACACTCCAGCCTGACTTACCCAGTGTTTAACACATTCCAGCCTGAGTTACACTGTGTCTAACACACTCCAGGCTGTGTTACACTGTGTCTAGCACCTTCCAGCCTGAGTTACCCTGTGGCTAATACATTCCAGCCTGAGTTACCCTGTGTCTAACACACTCCAGGCTGTGTTAGTCTACGTCTAACGCACTCCAGCCTGTGTTAGTCAGTGTCGAACACACTCCAGCCTGTGTTAGTCTGTGTCTAACACACTCCAGCCTGTGTTAATCTGTATCTAACACACTCCAGCCTGTTTTTCCAAGTCTAACACACTCCAGCCTGTGTTACCCTGTATCTAACACATTCCAGCCTGTGTTACCCTGTGTCTAACAGACTCCAGCCTGTGTTAGTTGGTGTCTAACACATTCCAGCCTGAGTTAACCTGTGTCCAACATACTCCAGCCTGTGTTACCCCCTGGCTAACACACTCCAGCCTGTGTTACCCTGTGTCTAACACACTCCAGGCAGAGTTCCCCTGTGTCTAACACACTCCAGCCTGAGTTACACTGTGTCTAACAAAATCCAGCCTGCGTTAGTCTGTGTCTAACACACTCCAGCCTGTTTTAGTCTGTATCTAACAAACTCCAGCCTGTTTTACCCTGAGTCTATCACACTCCAGCCTGAGTTACCCTATGTCTAACACGCTCCAGCCTTTGTTACTCTACGTCTTATACACTCCAGCCTGTGTTAGTCTGTGTCTAACACACTACAGCCTGTGTTACCTGTGTCTAAAACACTCCAGCGTGAGTTACCCTGTGCCTAACACACTCCAGCCTGTGTTACCCTGTGTCTAACACACTCCAGCCTGTGTTAGTCTCTGTCTAACACACTCCAGCCTGTGTAACCTTGTGTATAACATGCTCCAGCCTGTGTTACCCTGTGTCTAACACACTCCAACCTGTCTTACCTTGTGTCTAACACAATACAGCTGTGTTACCCTGTGTTTAAAACACTCCAGCCTGTGCTAGTCCTTGTCTAACACATTCCACCCTGTATTAACCTGTGTCTAACACATTCCAGCCTGTGTTACCTTTTGTCTAACACACTCCAGCCTGTGTTAATCTGTGTCTAAAACACTCCAGCCTGTGTTACCCTGTGTCTAACACCCGCCAGCCTGTGTTAGTCTGTATCTAACACACTCCAGCCTGTGTTAGTCTGTGTCTGACACAATCCCGCCTGTGTTACCCTGTGTCTAACACAATCCAGCCTGTCTTACCCTGTGTCTAACACACTCCAGCCTGTGTTACCCTGTGTCTAACACACCCCAGTCTTTGTTACCCTTTGTCTAACTCACACCAGCCTGTGTTAGTCTCTGTCTAACACGCTCCAGCCTGTGTTACCCTGTGTCTAACACACTCCAGCCTGTGTTACCCTGTGTCTAATGCATTCCAGCCTGAGTTAAACTGTGTCTAACCATCTCCAGCTTGTGTTACTCTGTGTCTAACACAATCTAGCCTCTCTTACTCTGTGGGTAACACACTCCAGCCTGTTTTAGTCTGAATCTAACACACTTCAGCCTGTGTTAGTCTGCGTCTTACACACTCCAGCCTGTGTTAGTCTGTGACTAATACACTCCAGCCTGTCTTAACCTTTGTCTAACACATTCCAGCCAGAGTTACACTGTGTCCAACACACTCCAGCCTGTGCTACACTGTGTCTAACACACTCCAGGCTGTGTTACACTGTGTCTAACACATTCCAGCCTGTGTTACCCTGTGTCTAACACATTGCAGCCTGTGTTACCCTGTGTCTAACACATTCCAGCCTGTGTTACCCTGTGTCCAACACATTCCAGCCTATATTAGTCTGCGTCTAACACACTGCAGGCTGTGTTACACTGTGTCTAACACATTCCAGCCTGTGTTACCCTGTGTCTAACACATTCCAGCCAGTGTTACCCTGTGTCTAACACACTCCAGCCTGTGTTACCTTGTATCTAACACAATCCAGCCTGTGTTACCCTATGTCTAACACACTCCAGACTGTGTTAGTTTGTGTCTAACACATTCCAGCCTGTGTTACCCTGTGTCTAACACATTCCAGCCTGTGCTAACCTGTGTCTAACATATTCCACCCTGTGTTAACCTGTGTCCAACACTTTCCAGCCTGTGTTACCCTGTGTCTAACACATTCCAACCTGTGTTAACCTGTGTCCAACACTTTCCAGCCTGTGTTACCTTGTATCTAACACAATCCAGCCTGTGTTACCCTATGTCTAACACACTCCAGACTGTGTTAGTTTGTGTTTAACACATTCCAGCCTGAGTTACCCTGTGTCTAACACATTCCAGCCTGTGCTAACCTGTGTCTAACACATTCCAACCTGTGTTAACCTGTGTCCAACACATTCCAGCCTGTATTAGTCTGCATCTAACACACTCCAGCCTGTGTTACCCTGTATCTAACACACTCCAGCCAGTGTTACCCTGTATCTAACACACTCCAAGCTGTGTTACCCTGTGTCTAACACACTCCAGCCTGTGTTAGTCTGTGTCTAACACATTACAGCCTGAGTTAACTTGTGTCCAACATACTCCAGCCTGTGTTACCCCGTGCTAACACACTCCAGCCTGTGTTACCCTGTGACTAACACACTCCAGCCAGTGTTACCCTGTGTCTAAAACACTCCAGCCTGAGTTACACTGTGTCTAACAAAATCCAGCCTGCGTTAGTCTTTGTCTAACATACTCCAGCCTGTTTTACACTGTGTCTAACACACTCCAGGCTGTGTTACACTGTGTCTAACACATTCCAGCCTTGTGTTACCCTGTGTCTAACACATTCCAACCTGTGTTACCCTGTGTATAACACACTCCAGCCTGTGTTACCTTGTATCTGACTCAATCCAGCCTGTGTTACCCTAAGTCTAACACACTCCATACTGTGTTAGTTTGTGTCTAACACATTCCAGCCTGAGTTACCTTGTGTCTAACACATTCCAGCCTGTGCTAACCTGTGTCTAACACATTCCAACCTGTGTTAACCTGTGTCCAACACGTTCCAGCCTGAGTTGCCCTGTGTCCAACAATCTCCAGCCTCTATTACTCTGCGTCTAACACAATCCAGCCTGTGTTACCCTGTGTCTAACACACTCCAGCCAGTGTTACCCTGTGTCTCAAACACTCCAGCCTGAGTTACACTGTGTCTAACAAAATCCAGCCTGCATTAGTCTGTGTCTAACATACTCCAGCCTGTGTTAGTCTGCGTCTAACACACTCCAGCCTGTTTTAGTCTGTATCTAACAGACTCCGGACTGTGTTAGTTTGTGTTTAACACAGACCAGCCTGAGTTACCCTGTGTCAAACATATTCCAGCCTCTGCTAACCTGTGTCTAACACATTCTAGCCTGTGTTAACCTGTGTCCAACACATTCCAGCCTGAGTTCCCAATGTCCAACACACTCCAGCCTGTGTTACCTTGTGTCTAACACTCTCCAGCCAGTGTTACCCTAAGTCTAACACACTCCAGCCTCTGTTACCCTGTGTCAAATATACTCCAGCCTGTGTTACCCTTTGTCTAACACCCTCCAGCCTGTGTTAGTTTGTGTCTAACACATTCTAGACTGAGGTACCCGGTGTCCAACTCATTCCAGCCTGAGGTACCCTGTGTCCAACACATTCCAGCCTGTGTTACCCTGGGTCTAACACACTCCAGCCTGTGTTTGTCTGCCTCTAACATTCCAGCCTGTCTTGGTCTTTGTCCAACACACTCCAGCCTGTGTTACCTTGTGTCTAACAGTCTCCAGCAAGTGTTACCCTGAATCTAACACACTCCAGCCTCTGTTACCCTGTGTCAAATATACTCCAGCCTTTGTTACCCTTTGTCTAACACACTCCAGCCTGTGTTACCCTGTGTCTAATGCATTCCAGCCTGAGTTAAACTGTGTCTAACCATCTCCAGCTTGTGTTACTCTGTGTCTAACACAATCTAGCCTCTCTTACTCTGTGGGTAACACACTCCAGCCTGTTTTAGTCTGAATCTAACACACTTCAGCCTGTGTTAGTCTGCGTCTTACACACTCCAGCCTGTGTTAGTCTGTGTCTAAAACACCCCAGCCTATTTTACCCTGTGTCTAAAACCCGCCAGCCTGTGTTAGTCTGTACCTAACATACTCCAGCCTGTGTTAGTCTGTATCTGACACAATCCAGCCTGTGTTACCCTGTGTCTAACACACTCCAGCCTATGTTAGTCTCTGTCTAACACGCTCCAGCCTGTGTTATCCTGTGTCTAACACACTCCAGCCTGTGTTACACTGTGTCTAACACACTCCAGCCTGTATTAATCTGTATCTAACATACACCAGCCTGTGATGGCCTGTGTCTAATACACTCGAGTTTGTGTTACCCTGTGTCTAACACACTCCAGCCTGTGTTACCCTGTGTCTAACACAGTCCAGCCTGTGTTACCCTGTGTCTAACACACTCCAGCCTGTGCTAGTCTGTGTCTAACACACTCCAGCCTGTGTTACCCTGTGTCTAACACCCGCCAGCCTGTGTTAGTCTGTATCTAACACACTCCAGCCTGTGTTACCCTGTGTCTAACACACTCCAGCCTGTGTTACACTGTGTCTAATACATTCCAGCCTGTGTTACCTTTTGTCTAACACACTCTAGCCTGTGCTACCCTGTGTCTAACACACTCCAGCGTGTGTTACCCTGTGTCCAACACACTCCAGCCAGTGTTACCCTGTGTCTAACACACTCCAGCCTGTGTTACCTCGTGTCTAACACACTCCAGCCTGTGTTAGTCTCTGTCTAACACACTCCAGCCTGTGTAACCTTGTGTATAACATGCTCCAGCCTGTGTTACCCTGTGTCTAACACACTCCAACCTGTCTTACCTTGTGTCTAACACAATACAGCTGTGTTACCCTGTGTTTAAAACACTCCAGCCTGTGCTAGTCCTTGTCTAACACATTCCACCCTGTATTAACCTGTGTCTAACACATTCCAGCCTGTGTTACCTTTTGTCTAACACACTCCAGCCTGTGTTAATCTGTGTCTAAAACACTCCAGCCTGTGTTACCCTGTGTCTAACACCCGCCAGCCTGTGTTAGTCTGTATCTAACACACTCCAGCCTGTGTTAATCTGTGTCTGACACAATCCCGCCTGTGTTACCCTGTGTCTAACACAATCCAGCCTGTCTTACCCTGTGTCTAACACACTCCAGCCTGTGTTACCCTGTGTCTAACACACCCCAGTCTTTGTTACCCTTTGTCTAACTCACACCAGCCTGTGTTAGTCTCTGTCTAACACGCTCCAGCCTGTGTTACCCTGTGTCTAACACACTCCAGCCTGTGTTACCCTGTGTCTAATGCATTCCAGCCTGAGTTAAACTGTGTCTAACCATCTCCAGCTTGTGTTACTCTGTGTCTAACACAATCTAGCCTCTCTTACTCTGTGGGTAACACACTCCAGCCTGTTTTAGTCTGAATCTAACACACTTCAGCCTGTGTTAGTCTGCGTCTTACACACTCCAGCCTGTGTTAGTCTGTGACTAATACACTCCAGCCTGTCTTAACCTTTGTCTAACACATTCCAGCCAGAGTTACACTGTGTCCAACACACTCCAGCCTGTGCTACACTGTGTCTAACACACTCCAGGCTGTGTTACACTGTGTCTAACACATTCCAGCCTGTGTTACCCTGTGTCTAACACATTGCAGCCTGTGTTATCCTGTGTCTAACACATTCCAGCCTGAGTTACCCTGTGTCTAACACATTCCAGCCTGTGCTAACCTGTGTCTAACACATTCCAACCTGTGTTAACCTGTGTCCAACACATTCCAGCCTATATTAGTCTGCGTCTAACACACTGCAGGCTGTGTTACACTGTGTCTAACACATTCCAGCCTGTGTTACCCTGTGTCTAACACATTCCAGCCAGTGTTACCCTGTGTCTAACACACTCCAGCCTGTGTTACCTTGTATCTAACACAATCCAGCCTGTGTTACCCTATGTCTAACACACTCCAGACTGTGTTAGTTTGTGTCTAACACATTCCAGCCTGTGTTACCCTGTGTCTAACACATTCCAGCCTGTGCTAACCTGTGTCTAACATATTCCAACCTGTGTTAACCTGTGTCCAACACTTTCCAGCCTGTGTTACCCTGTGTCTAACACATTCCAACCTGTGTTAACCTGTGTCCAACACCTTCCAGCCTGTGTTACCTTGTATCTAACACAATCCAGCCTGTGTTACCCTATGTCTAACACACTCCAGACTGTGTTAGTTTGTGTTTAACACATTCCAGCCTGAGTTACCCTGTGTCTAACACATTCCAGCCTGTGCTAACCTGTGTCTAACACATTCCAACCTGTGTTAACCTGTGTCCAACACATTCCAGCCTGTATTAGTCTGCATCTAACACACTCCAGCCTGTGTTACCCTGTATCTAACACACTCCAGCCAGTGTTACCCTGTATCTAACACACTCCAAGCTGTGTTACCCTGTGTCTAACACACTCCAGCCTGTGTTAGTCTGTGTCTAACACATTACAGCCTGAGTTAACTTGTGTCCAACATACTCCAGCCTGTGTTACCCCGTGCTAACACACTCCAGCCTGTGTTACCCTGTGACTAACACACTCCAGCCAGTGTTACCCTGTGTCTAAAACACTCCAGCCTGAGTTACACTGTGTCTAACAAAATCCAGCCTGCGTTAGTCTTTGTCTAACATACTCCAGCCTGTTTTACACTGTGTCTAACACACTCCAGGCTGTGTTACACTGTGTCTAACACATTCCAGCCTTGTGTTACCCTGTGTCTAACACATTCCAACCTGTGTTACCCTGTGTATAACACACTCCAGCCTGTGTTACCTTGTATCTGACTCAATCCAGCCTGTGTTACCCTAAGTCTAACACACTCCATACTGTGTTAGTTTGTGTCTAACACATTCCAGCCTGAGTTACCTTGTGTCTAACACATTCCAGCCTGTGCTAACCTGTGTCTAACACATTCCAACCTGTGTTAACCTGTGTCCAACACGTTCCAGCCTGAGTTGCCCTGTGTCCAACAATCTCCAGCCTCTATTACTCTGCGTCTAACACAATCCAGCCTGTGTTACCCTGTGTCTAACACACTCCAGCCAGTGTTACCCTGTGTCTAAAACACTCCAGCCTGAGTTACACTGTGTCTAACAAAATCCAGCCTGCATTAGTCTGTGTCTAACATACTCCAGCCTGTGTTAGTCTGCGTCTAACACACTCCAGCCTGTTTTAGTCTGTATCTAACAGACTCCGGACTGTGTTAGTTTGTGTTTAACACAGACCAGCCTGAGTTACCCTGTGTCAAACATATTCCAGCCTCTGCTAACCTGTGTCTAACACATTCTAGCCTGTGTTAACCTGTGTCCAACACATTCCAGCCTGAGTTCCCAATGTCCAACACACTCCAGCCTGTGTTACCTTGTGTCTAACACTCTCCAGCCAGTGTTACCCTAAGTCTAACACACTCCAGCCTCTGTTACCCTGTGTCAAATATACTCCAGCCTGTGTTACCCTTTGTCTAACACCCTCCAGCCTGTGTTAGTTTGTGTCTAACACATTCTAGACTGAGGTACCCGGTGTCCAACTCATTCCAGCCTGAGGTACCCTGTGTCCAACACATTCCAGCCTGTGTTACCCTGGGTCTAACACACTCCAGCCTGTGTTTGTCTGCCTCTAACATTCCAGCCTGTCTTGGTCTTTGTCCAACACACTCCAGCCTGTGTTACCTTGTGTCTAACAGTCTCCAGCAAGTGTTACCCTGAATCTAACACACTCCAGCCTCTGTTACCCTGTGTCAAATATACTCCAGCCTTTGTTACCCTTTGTCTAACACACTCCAACCTGTGTTAGTTTGTGTCTAACACATTCTAGACTGAGGTACCCTGTGTCCAACACATTCCAGCGTGTGTTACCCTGTGTCTAACACACTCCAGCCTGTGTTAGTCTGCCTCTAACACATTCCAGCCCGTCGTGGTCTGTGTCTAACACACTCCAGCATGTGTTACCCAGTGTCTAACACACTCCAGCCTGTGTTAGTTGGTGTCTGACACATTCCAGCCTGAGTTAACCTGTGTCCAACATACTCCAGCCTGTGTTATCCCGTGGCTAACACACTCCAGCCTGTGTTACCCTGTGTCTATCACACTCCAGCCTGTGTTACCCTATGTCTAACAGACTCCAGACTGTGTTAGTTTGTGTCTAACATATTCCAGCCTGAGCTACCCTGTGTCAAAGACATTCCAGCATCTGCTAAACTGTGTCTAACACCTTGCAGCCTGAGTTAACCTGTGTCCAACACATTCCAGACTGGTTTACCAAATGTCCAACACACTCCAGCCTGTGTTACCTTGTGTCTAACACTCTCCAGCCAGTGTTACCCTTTGTCTAACACACTCCAGCCTGTGTTAGTTTGTTTCTTACACATTCTAGACTGAGGTACCCTGTGTCCAACACATTCCAGCCTGTGTTACCCTGTGTCTAACACACTCCAGCCTGTGTTTGTCTGCCTCTAACACATTCCAGCCTGTCTTGGTCTGTGTCTAACACACTCCAGCCTGTGTTACCCTTTATCTAACACACCCCAGCCTGTGTTACCCTGTGTCCAACACACTCCAGCCTGTGTTACCCCGTGTCTAACACTCTCCAGCCTTTGTTAACCTGTGTCCAACACACTCCAGCCTGTGTTATCATGTGTCTTACACACTCCAGCCTGTGTTAGTCTGCATCTAACACACTCCAGCCTGTGTTAGTCTGTGTCTAACACACTCCAGCCTGTTTTAGTCTGTATCTAACACACTCCAGCTTGTGTTAGTCTGAGTCTTACACACTCCAGCCTGTGTTAGTCTGTGACTAATACACTCCAGCCTGTCTTACCCTGTGTCTAACACATTCCAGCCAGAGATACACTATGTCTAACACGACTCCAGCCTGTGTTACACTGTCTCTAACATACTCCAGGCTGTGTTACACTGTGTCTAACACATTCCAGCCTTGTGTTACCCTGTGTCTAACACATTCCAGCCTGTGTTACCCTGTGTATAACACACTCCAGCCTGTGTTAATTTGTGTCTAACACATTCCAGCCTGAGTTACCCTGTGTCTAACACATTCCAGCCTGTGCTAACCTGTGTCTAACACATTCCAACCTGTGTTAACCTGTGTCCAACACATTCCAGCCTGAGTTGATCTGTGTCTAACACACTCCATCCTGTGTTACCCTGTGTCTAACACATTCCAGCCTGAGTTAAACTGTGTCTAACAAACTCTAGCTTGCGTTAGTCTGCGCCTTACACACTCCAGCCTGACTTACCCAGTGTTTAACACATTCCAGCCTGAGTTACACTGTGTCTAACACACTCCAGGCTGTGTTACACTGTGTCTAGCACCTTCCAGCCTGAGTTACCCTGTGGCTAATACATTCCAGCCTGAGTTACCCTGTGTCTAACACACTCCAGGCTGTGTTAGTCTACGTCTAACGCACTCCAGCCTGTGTTAGTCAGTGTCGAACACACTCCAGCCTGTGTTAGTCTGTGTCTAACACACTCCAGCCTGTGTTAATCTGTATCTAACACACTCCAGCCTGTTTTTCCAAGTCTAACACACTCCAGCCTGTGTTACCCTGTATCTAACACATTCCAGCCTGTGTTACCCTGTGTCTAACAGACTCCAGCCTGTGTTAGTTGGTGTCTAACACATTCCAGCCTGAGTTAACCTGTGTCCAACATACTCCAGCCTGTGTTACCCCCTGGCTAACACACTCCAGCCTGTGTTACCCTGTGTCTAACACACTCCAGGCAGAGTTCCCCTGTGTCTAACACACTCCAGCCTGAGTTACACTGTGTCTAACAAAATCCAGCCTGCGTTAGTCTGTGTCTAACACACTCCAGCCTGTTTTAGTTTGTATCTAACAAACTCCAGCCTGTTTTACCCTGAGTCTATCACACTCCAGCCTGAGTTACCCTATGTCTAACACGCTCCAGCCTTTGTTACTCTACGTCTTATACACTCCAGCCTGTGTTAGTCTGTGTCTAACACACTACAGCCTGTGTTACCTGTGTCTAAAACACTCCAGCGTGAGTTACCCTGTGCCTAACACACTCCAGCCTGTGTTACCCTGTGTCTAACACATTCCAGCCTGAGTTACATTGTGTCTAACACACTCCAGCCTGTGTTACCCTGTGTCTAACACACTCCAGGCTATTACCCTGTGTGTTACACATTCCAGCCTGAGTTACCCTGTGACTAACACATTCCAGCCTGAGTTACCCTGTGTATAACACACTCCAGACTGTGTTAGTTCGTTTCTAACACATTCCAGCCTGAGTTACTCTGTGTCTAACACATTCCAGCCTGTGCTAACATGTGTCTAACACACTCCAGCCGGTGTTACCCTGTATCTTACACACTCCAGCCTGTGTTGCCCTGTGTCTAACAAACTCCAGCCTGTGTTAGTTGGTGTCTACCACATTCCAGCCTGAGTTAACCTGTGTCCAACATACTCCAGCCTGTGTTACCCCGTGGCTAACACACTCTAGCCTGGGTTACACTGTGTCTAACAAAATACGGCCTGTGTTAGTCTGTGTCTAACACACTCCTGCCTGTTTTAGTCTGCGTCTAACACACTCCAGCCTGTTTTCGTCTGTATCTAACACACTCCAGCCTGTGTTACCCTGTGTCTATCACACTCCAGCCTGAGTTAAACTGTGTCTAACACGCTCCAGCCTTTGCTACTTTGTGTCTAACACATTCCAGCCTGTGTTAACCTGTGTCCAACACATTCCAGCCTGAGTTACCCTGTGTCTAACACACTCCAGCCTGAGTTACCCTGTGTCTTAAACACTCCAGGCCATTACCCAGTGTCCAACACATTCCAGCCTGAGTTACCTTGTGACTAACACTCTCCAGCCTGAGTTAACCTGTGTCTAACACATTCCAACCTGTGTTACCCTGTGTCTAACACACTCCAGGCTGTGTTACCCTGTTCTATCACATTCCAGCCTGAGTTAAACTGTGTCTAACAAACTCCAGCTTGCATAAGTCTGTGTCTAACACACTCCAGACTGTGTTAGTTTGTGTCTAACACACTCCAGCCTGTTTTAGTCTGTATCTAACACACTCCAGCTTGTGTTAGTCTGAGTCTTACACACTCCAGCCTGTGTTAGTCTGTGACTAATACACTCCAGCCTGTCTTACCCTGTGTCTAACACATTCCAGCCAGAGATACACTATGTCTAACACAATCCAACCTGTGTTATACTGTCTCTAACATACTCCAGGCTGTGTTACACTGTGTCTAACACATTCCTGCCTTGTGTTACCCTGTGTATAACACACTCCAGCCTGTGTTACCGTGTATCTAACACAATCCAGCCTGTGCTACCCTATGTCTAACACACTCCAGACTGTGTTAGTTTGTGTCTAACACATTCCAGCCTGAGTTACCCTGTGTCTAACACATTCCAGCCTGTATTAGTCTGCGTCTAACACACTCCAGGCTATGTTACACTGTGTCTAACACATTCCAGCCTGTGCTAACCTGAGTCTAAAACATTCCAAACTGTGTTAACCTGTGTCCAACACATTCCAGCCTGAGTTGCCCTGTGTCTAACAAACTCTATCCTGTGTTACCGTGTGTCTAACACATTCCAGCCTGAGTTAAACGGTGTCTAACAAACTCTTGCTTGCGTTAGTCTGCATCTAACACAATCCAGCCTGTTTTAGTCTGTGTCTAACACACGCCATCCTGTGTTAGTCTGCTTCTTACACACTCCAGCCTGTGTTAGTCTGTGAGTAATACACTCCATCCTGTGTTACCCTGTGCCTTACACCCTCCAGCCTGACTTACCCAGTTTTTAACACATTCCAGCCTGAGTTACACTGTGTCTAACACACTCCAGCCTGTGTTAGTCTATATCTAACACACTCCAACCTGTGTTAATCTGTATCTAACACATTCCAGCCTATGTTTCCTTTTGTCTAACACACTCCAGCCTGTATTAGTCTGCGTCTAACACACTCCAGCCTGTGTTACCCTGTGTCTAACAAACTCCAGCCTGTGTTACCCTGTGTCTAACACACTCCAGCCTGTGTTACCCCGTGGCTAACACACTCCAGCCTTTGTTACCCTGTGTCTAACATACTGCAGCCAGTGTTACCCTGTGTCTAACACACTCCAGCCTGAGTTACACTGTGTCTAACAAAATCCAGCCTGTGTTACCCTGTGTCTAACACACTCCAGCCTGTTCTAGTCTGCGTCTAACACACTCCAGCCTGTTTTCGTCTGTATCTAACACACTCCAGCCTGTGTTACCCTGTGTCTAACACCCTCCAGCCTGTCTTAGTTTGTGTCTAACACACTCAAGCCTGAGTTACCCTGTGTCCAACACACTCCAGCTTGTGTCACCCTTTGTCTAACACACTCCAGCCTGTGTTACCCTGTGTCTAACACACTCCAGCCTCTGTTACCCTGTGTCTAACACACTCCAGCCTATGTTAGTTTGTGTCTAACACATTCCAGCCTGAGTTACCCTGTGTCCAACACACTGCAGCCTGTGTTGCACTGTGGCTAACACACTCCAGCCATATGTTAGTTTGTGTCTAACACATTCCAGCCTGAGTTACCCTGTGTGCAACACAAACCAACCTGTGTTACCCTGTGTCTAACATAATCCAGCCTGTGTTACCCTGTGTCTAACACACTCCAGCCTGTGTTACCATCTGTCTAACATACGCCAGCCTGTGTTAAACTTTGTCTAACACACTCCAGCCTCTTTTAGTTTGTGTCTAACATATCCCAGCCTGAGTTACCCTGTGTTCAACACACGCCAGCCTGTGTTACCCTGTGTCTAACACACTCCAGCCTGTGTTACCCTGTGTCTAACACACTCCAGCCTGTGTTACCCTGTATCTAACACACTCTAGCCTGTGGTAACCTGTGTCTAACAAACTCCAGCCTGTGTTAGTTTGTGTCTAACATATTCCAGCCCGAGTTACCCTGTGTCCAACACACTCTAGCCAGTGTTACCCTGTGTCTAACACACTCCAGCCTGTGTTTGTTTGTGTCTAACACATTCCAGCCTGAGTTACCCTGTATCCAACACACTCCAGCCTGTGTTACCTGTGTCTAACATACTCCAGCCTGTGTTAGTCAGTGTCTAACACACTCCAGCCTGTGTTACCTGTGTCTAACATACTCCAGCCTGTGTTAGTCAGTGTCTAACACACTCCAGCCTGTGTTAGTCTGTGTCTAACAGACTCTAGCCTGTGCTACCCTGTGTCTATCAGACTCCAGCCTATGTTACCCTGTGTCTAACACACTGCAGCCTGTGGTGGTCTGTGTGTAACACACTCCTGCCAGTGATACCCTGTGTTTAATACACTTCAGCCTGTGTTAGGCATTATCTAAAACAATCCAGCCAGTGTTAGTCTGTGTCTAACACGCTCGAGCCTGTGTTACCCTGTGTCTAACATACTCCAGCATGTGTTACCCTGTGTCTAACACACTCCATCCTGTGTTAGCCTGTCTCAAACACATTCCAGAATGAGTTACAATGTATCAAACACACTCCAGCCTGTTTAACCTGTGTCTAACATACTCCAGCCCGTGTTAGTCAGTGTCTAACAGATTCCAGCCTGAGTTACCCTGTATCCAACACACTCCATCCTGTGTTACCTGTGTCTAACACATTCCAGCCTGTGTTACCCTTTGTCTAACACAGTCCAGCCTGTGTTATCCTGTGTCTACCACACTCCAGCCTGTGTTAGTCTGTGTCTAAAACACTCCAGCCCATGTTACCCTGTTTCTAACATACTGCAGCCTGTGATTGTCTGTGTCTAACACACTCCAGCCTGTTTTACTCTGTTTCTAACGCACTCCAGCCTGAGTTACCCTGTATCTAACACACTCCAGCCTGTGTTTCACTGTCTCTAACACATTCCAGCCTGTGTGTCCTTCTGTCAAACACACTCCAGCCTGTGCAACCCTGTGTCTAACACATTCCAGCCTGTGTTACCCTGTGTCTAACACACTCCAGCCGGTGTTACCTCGTGTCTAACACACTCCAGCCTGTGTTAGTCTGTGTCTCATACACTCCAGCCTGTGTAACCGTGTGTATAACACACTCAAGCCTGTGTTACCCTGTGTCTAACATACTCCAGGCCTGTGTTACCCTGTGAATAACACGCTCCAGCTTGTGTTACCTTGTGTCTAACATACTCCAGGCCTGTGTTACCCTGTGAATAACACGCTCCAGCCTGTGTTACCCTGTGTCTAACACACTCCAGCCTGTGTTAGTCTGTGTCTAACACACTCCAGCCTGCATTACCCTGTGTCTAACACATTCTAGACTGTGTTACCTTGTGTCTAACACACTCCAGCCTGTGTTTGTCTGAGTGTAACACACTCCAGCCTGGATTACAGTGCGTCTAACACCATCCTGCCTGTGTTAGTCTGTATCTAACACACTTCAGCCTGTGTCAGTCTGTGTCTAAAACACCCCAGCCTATTTTACCCTGTGTCTAAAACCCGCCAGCCTGTGTTAGTCTGTACCTAACATACTCCAGCCTGTGTTAGTCTGTATCTGACACAATCCAGCCTGTGTTACCCTGTGTCTAACACACTCCAGCCTATGTTAGTCTCTGTCTAACACGCTCCAGCCTGTGTTATCCTGTGTCTAACACACTCCAGCCTGTGTTACACTGTGTCTAACACACTCCAGCCTGTATTAATCTGTATCTAACATACACCAGCCTGTGATGGCCTGTGTCTAATACACTCGAGTTTGTGTTACCCTGTGTCTAACACACTCCAGCCTATGTTAGTCTCTGTCTAACACGCTCCAGCCTGTGTTATCCTGTGTCTAACACACTCCAGCCTGTGTTACACTGTGTCTAACACACTCCAGCCTGTATTAATCTGTATCTAACACCCGCCAGCCTGTGTTAGTCTGTATCTAACACACTCCAGCCTGTGTTACCCTGTGTCTAACACACTCCAGCCTGTGTTACACTGTGTCTAATACATTCCAGCCTGTGTTACCTTTTGTCTAACACACTCTAGCCTGTGCTACCCTGTGTCTAACACACTCCAGCGTGTGTTACCCTGTGTCCAACACACTCCAGCCAGTGTTACCCTGTGTCTAACACACTCCAGCCTGTGTTACCTCGTGTCTAACACACTCCAGCCTGTGTTAGTCTCTGTCTAACACACTCCAGCCTGTGTAACCTTGTGTATAACATGCTCCAGCCTGTGTTACCCTGTGTCTAACACACTCCAACCTGTCTTACCTTGTGTCTAACACAATACAGCTGTGTTACCCTGTGTTTAAAACACTCCAGCCTGTGCTAGTCCTTGTCTAACACATTCCACCCTGTATTAACCTGTGTCTAACACATTCCAGCCTGTGTTACCTTTTGTCTAACACACTCCAGCCTGTGTTAATCTGTGTCTAAAACACTCCAGCCTGTGTTACCCTGTGTCTAACACCCGCCAGCCTGTGTTAGTCTGTATCTAACACACTCCAGCCTGTGTTAATCTGTGTCTGACACAATCCCGCCTGTGTTACCCTGTGTCTAACACAATCCAGCCTGTCTTACCCTGTGTCTAACACACTCCAGCCTGTGTTACCCTGTGTCTAACACACCCCAGTCTTTGTTACCCTTTGTCTAACTCACACCAGCCTGTGTTAGTCTCTGTCTAACACGCTCCAGCCTGTGTTACCCTGTGTCTAACACACTCCAGCCTGTGTTACCCTGTGTCTAATGCATTCCAGCCTGAGTTAAACTGTGTCTAACCATCTCCAGCTTGTGTTACTCTGTGTCTAACACAATCTAGCCTCTCTTACTCTGTGGGTAACACACTCCAGCCTGTTTTAGTCTGAATCTAACACACTTCAGCCTGTGTTAGTCTGCGTCTTACACACTCCAGCCTGTGTTAGTCTGTGTCTAAAACACCCCAGCCTATTTTACCCTGTGTCTAAAACCCGCCAGCCTGTGTTAGTCTGTACCTAACATACTCCAGCCTGTGTTAGTCTGTATCTGACACAATCCAGCCTGTGTTACCCTGTGTCTAACACACTCCAGCCTATGTTAGTCTCTGTCTAACACGCTCCAGCCTGTGTTATCCTGTGTCTAACACACTCCAGCCTGTGTTACACTGTGTCTAACACACTCCAGCCTGTATTAATCTGTATCTAACATACACCAGCCTGTGATGGCCTGTGTCTAATACACTCGAGTTTGTGTTACCCTGTGTCTAACACACTCCAGCCTGTGTTACCCTGTGTCTAACACAGTCCAGCCTGTGTTACCCTGTGTCTAACACACTCCAGCCTTGCTAGTCTGTGTCTAACACACTCCAGCCTGTGTTACCCTGTGTCTAACACCCGCCAGCCTGTGTTAGTCTGTATCTAACACACTCCAGCCTGTGTTACCCTGTGTCTAACACACTCCAGCCTGTGTTACACTGTGTCTAATACATTCCAGCCTGTGTTACCTTTTGTCTAACACACTCTAGCCTGTGCTACCCTGTGTCTAACACACTCCAGCGTGTGTTACCCTGTGTCCAACACACTCCAGCCAGTGTTACCCTGTGCCTAACACACTCCAGCCTGTGTTACCTCGTGTCTAACACACTCCAGCCTGTGTTAGTCTCTGTCTAACACACTCCAGCCTGTGTAACCTTGTGTATAACATGCTCCAGCCTGTGTTACCCTGTGTCTAACACACTCCAACCTGTCTTACCTTGTGTCTAACACAATACAGCTGTGTTACCCTGTGTTTAAAACACTCCAGCCTGTGCTAGTCCTTGTCTAACACATTCCACCCTGTATTAACCTGTGTCTAACACATTCCAGCCTGTGTTACCTTTTGTCTAACACACTCCAGCCTGTGTTAATCTGTGTCTAAAACACTCCAGCCTGTGTTACCCTGTGTCTAACACCCGCCAGCCTGTGTTAGTCTGTATCTAACACACTCCAGCCTGTGTTAATCTGTGTCTGACACAATCCCGCCTGTGTTACCCTGTGTCTAACACAATCCAGCCTGTCTTACCCTGTGTCTAACACACTCCAGCCTGTGTTACCCTGTGTCTAACACACCCCAGTCTTTGTTACCCTTTGTCTAACTCACACCAGCCTGTGTTAGTCTCTGTCTAACACGCTCCAGCCTGTGTTACCCTGTGTCTAACACACTCCAGCCTGTGTTACCCTGTGTCTAATGCATTCCAGCCTGAGTTAAACTGTGTCTAACCATCTCCAGCTTGTGTTACTCTGTGTCTAACACAATCTAGCCTCTCTTACTCTGTGGGTAACACACTCCAGCCTGTTTTAGTCTGAATCTAACACACTTCAGCCTGTGTTAGTCTGCGTCTTACACACTCCAGCCTGTGTTAGTCTGTGTCTAAAACACCCCAGCCTATTTTACCCTGTGTCTAAAACCCGCCAGCCTGTGTTAGTCTGTACCTAACATACTCCAGCCTGTGTTAGTCTGTATCTGACACAATCCAGCCTGTGTTACCCTGTGTCTAACACACTCCAGCCTATGTTAGTCTCTGTCTAACACGCTCCAGCCTGTGTTATCCTGTGTCTAACACACTCCAGCCTGTGTTACACTGTGTCTAACACACTCCAGCCTGTATTAATCTGTATCTAACATACACCAGCCTGTGATGGCCTGTGTCTAATACACTCGAGTTTGTGTTACCCTGTGTCTAACACACTCCAGCCTGTGTTACACTGTGTCTAACACAGTCCAGCCTGTGTTACCCTGTGTCTAACACACTCCAGCCTTGCTAGTCTGTGTCTAACACACTCCAGCCTGTGTTACCCTGTGTCTAACACCCGCCAGCCTGTGTTAGTCTGTATCTAACACACTCCAGCCTGTGTTACCCTGTGTCTAACACACTCCAGCCTGTGTTACACTGTGTCTAATACATTCCAGCCTGTGTTACCTTTTGTCTAACACACTCTAGCCTGTGCTACCCTGTGTCTAACACACTCCAGCGTGTGTTACCCTGTGTCCAACACACTCCAGCCAGTGTTACCCTGTGCCTAACACACTCCAGCCTGTGTTACCTCGTGTCTAACACACTCCAGCCTGTGTTAGTCTCTGTCTAACACACTCCAGCCTGTGTAACCTTGTGTATAACATGCTCCAGACTGTGTTACCCTGTGTCTAACACACTCCAACCTGTCTTACCTTGTGTCTAACACAATACAGCTGTGTTACCCTGTGTTTAAAACACTCCAGCCTGTGCTAGTCCTTGTCTAACACATTCCACCCTGTATTAACCTGTGTCTAACACATTCCAGCCTGTGTTACCTTTTGTCTAACACACTCCAGCCTGTGTTAATCTGTGTCTAAAACACTCCAGCCTGTGTTACCCTGTGTCTAACACCCGCCAGCCTGTGTTAGTCTGTATCTAACACACTCCAGCCTGTGTTAATCTGTGTCTGACACAATCCCGCCTGTGTTACCCTGTGTCTAACACAATCCAGCCTGTCTTACCCTGTGTCTAACACACTCCAGCTTGTGTTACCCTGTGTCTAACACACCCCAGTCTTTGTTACCCTTTGTCTAACTCACACCAGCCTGTGTTAGTCTCTGTCTAACACGCTCCAGCCTGTGTTACCCTGTGTCTAACACACTCCAGCCTGTGTTACCCTGTGTCTAATGCATTCCAGCCTGAGTTAAACTGTGTCTAACCATCTCCAGCTTGTGTTACTCTGTGTCTAACACAATCTAGCCTCTCTTACTCTGTGGATAACACACTCCAGCCTGTTTTAGTCTGAATCTAACACACTTCAGCCTGTGTTAGTCTGCGTCTTACACACTCCAGCCTGTGTTAGTCTGTGACTAATACACTCCAGCCTGTCTTAACCTTTGTCTAACACATTCCAGCCAGAGTTACACTGTGTCCAACACACTCCAGCCTGTGCTACACTGTGTCTAACACACTCCAGGCTGTGTTACACTGTGTCTAACACATTCCAGCCTGTGTTACCCTGTGTCTAACACATTGCAGCCTGTGTTACCCTGTGTCTAACACATTCCAGCCTGAGTTACCCTGTGTCTAACACATTCCAGCCTGTGCTAACCTGTGTCTAACACATTCCAACCTGTGTTAACCTGTGTCCAACACATTCCAGCCTATATTAGTCTGCGTCTAACACACTGCAGGCTGTGTTACACTGTGTCTAACACATTCCAGCCTGTGTTACCCTGTGTCTAACACATTCCAGCCAGTGTTACCCTGTGTCTAACACACTCCAGCCTGTGTTACCTTGTATCTAACACAATCCAGCCTGTGTTACCCTATGTCTAACACACTCCAGACTGTGTTAGTTTGTGTCTAACACATTCCAGCCTGTGTTACCCTGTGTCTAACACATTCCAGCCTGTGCTAACCTGTGTCTAACATATTCCAACCTGTGTTAACCTGTGTCCAACACTTTCCAGCCTGTGTTACCCTGTGTCTAACACATTCCAACCTGTGTTAACCTGTGTCCAACACTTTCCAGCCTGTGTTACCTTGTATCTAACACAATCCAGCCTGTGTTACCCTATGTCTAACACACTCCAGACTGTGTTAGTTTGTGTTTAACACATTCCAGCCTGAGTTACCCTGTGTCTAACACATTCCAGCCTGTGCTAACCTGTGTCTAACACATTCCAACCTGTGTTAACCTGTGTCCAACACATTCCAGCCTGTATTAGTCTGCATCTAACACACTCCAGCCTGTGTTACCCTGTATCTAACACACTCCAGCCAGTGTTACCCTGTATCTAACACACTCCAAGCTGTGTTACCCTGTGTCTAACACACTCCAGCCTGTGTTAGTCTGTGTCTAACACATTACAGCCTGAGTTAACTTGTGTCCAACATACTCCAGCCTGTGTTACCCCGTGCTAACACACTCCAGCCTGTGTTACCCTGTGACTAACACACTCCAGCCAGTGTTACCCTGTGTCTAAAACACTCCAGCCTGAGTTACACTGTGTCTAACAAAATCCAGCCTGCGTTAGTCTTTGTCTAACATACTCCAGCCTGTTTTACACTGTGTCTAACACACTCCAGGCTGTGTTACACTGTGTCTAACACATTCCAGCCTTGTGTTACCCTGTGTCTAACACATTCCAACCTGTGTTACCCTGTGTATAACACACTCCAGCCTGTGTTACCTTGTATCTGACTCAATCCAGCCTGTGTTACCCTAAGTCTAACACACTCCATACTGTGTTAGTTTGTGTCTAACACATTCCAGCCTGAGTTACCTTGTGTCTAACACATTCCAGCCTGTGCTAACCTGTGTCTAACACATTCCAACCTGTGTTAACCTGTGTCCAACACGTTCCAGCCTGAGTTGCCCTGTGTCCAACAATCTCCAGCCTCTATTACTCTGCGTCTAACACAATCCAGCCTGTGTTACCCTGTGTCTAACACACTCCAGCCAGTGTTACCCTGTGTCTCAAACACTCCAGCCTGAGTTACACTGTGTCTAACAAAATCCAGCCTGCATTAGTCTGTGTCTAACATACTCCAGCCTGTGTTAGTCTGCGTCTAACACACTCCAGCCTGTTTTAGTCTGTATCTAACAGACTCCGGACTGTGTTAGTTTGTGTTTAACACAGACCAGCCTGAGTTACCCTGTGTCAAACATATTCCAGCCTCTGCTAACCTGTGTCTAACACATTCTAGCCTGTGTTAACCTGTGTCCAACACATTCCAGCCTGAGTTCCCAATGTCCAACACACTCCAGCCTGTGTTACCTTGTGTCTAACACTCTCCAGCCAGTGTTACCCTAAGTCTAACACACTCCAGCCTCTGTTACCCTGTGTCAAATATACTCCAGCCTGTGTTACCCTTTGTCTAACACCCTCCAGCCTGTGTTAGTTTGTGTCTAACACATTCTAGACTGAGGTACCCGGTGTCCAACTCATTCCAGCCTGAGGTACCCTGTGTCCAACACATTCCAGCCTGTGTTACCCTGGGTCTAACACACTCCAGCCTGTGTTTGTCTGCCTCTAACATTCCAGCCTGTCTTGGTCTTTGTCCAACACACTCCAGCCTGTGTTACCTTGTGTCTAACAGTCTCCAGCAAGTGTTACCCTGAATCTAACACACTCCAGCCTCTGTTACCCTGTGTCAAATATACTCCAGCCTTTGTTACCCTTTGTCTAACACACTCCAACCTGTGTTAGTTTGTGTCTAACACATTCTAGACTGAGGTACCCTGTGTCCAACACATTCCAGCGTGTGTTACCCTGTGTCTAACACACTCCAGCCTGTGTTAGTCTGCCTCTAACACATTCCAGCCCGTCGTGGTCTGTGTCTAACACACTCCAGCATGTGTTACCCAGTGTCTAACACACTCCAGCCTGTGTTAGTTGGTGTCTGACACATTCCAGCCTGAGTTAACCTGTGTCCAACATACTCCAGCCTGTGTTATCCCGTGGCTAACACACTCCAGCCTGTGTTACCCTGTGTCTATCACACTCCAGCCTGTGTTACCCTATGTCTAACAGACTCCAGACTGTGTTAGTTTGTGTCTAACATATTCCAGCCTGAGCTACCCTGTGTCAAAGACATTCCAGCATCTGCTAAACTGTGTCTAACACCTTGCAGCCTGAGTTAACCTGTGTCCAACACATTCCAGACTGGTTTACCAAATGTCCAACACACTCCAGCCTGTGTTACCTTGTGTCTAACACTCTCCAGCCAGTGTTACCCTTTGTCTAACACACTCCAGCCTGTGTTAGTTTGTTTCTTACACATTCTAGACTGAGGTACCCTGTGTCCAACACATTCCAGCCTGTGTTACCCTGTGTCTAACACACTCCAGCCTGTGTTTGTCTGCCTCTAACACATTCCAGCCTGTCTTGGTCTGTGTCTAACACACTCCAGCCTGTGTTACCCTTTATCTAACACACCCCAGCCTGTGTTACCCTGTGTCCAACACACTCCAGCCTGTGTTACCCCGTGTCTAACACTCTCCAGCCTTTGTTAACCTGTGTCCAACACACTCAGCCTGTGTTATCATGTGTCTTACACACTCCAGCCTGTGTTAGTCTGCGTCTAACACACTCCAGCCTGTGTTAGTCTGTGTCTAACACACTCCAGCCTGTTTTAGTCTGTATCTAACACATTCCAGCTTGTGTTAGTCTGAGTCTTACACACTCCAGCCTGTGTTAGTCTGTGACTAATACACTCCAGCCTGTCTTACCCTGTGTCTAACACATTCCAGCCAGAGATACACTATGTCTAACACGACTCCAGCCTGTGTTACACTGTCTCTAACATACTCCAGGCTGTGTTACACTGTGTCTAACACATTCCAGCCTTGTGTTACCCTGTGTCTAACACATTCCAGCCTGTGTTACCCTGTGTATAACACACTCCAGCCTGTGTTAATTTGTGTCTAACACATTCCAGCCTGAGTTACCCTGTGTCTAACACATTCCAGCCTGTGCTAACCTGTGTCTAACACATTCCAACCTGTGTTAACCTGTGTCCAACACATTCCAGCCTGAGTTGATCTGTGTCTAACACACTCCATCCTGTGTTACCCTGTGTCTAACACATTCCAGCCTGAGTTAAACTGTGTCTAACAAACTCTAGCTTGCGTTAGTCTGCGCCTTACACACTCCAGCCTGACTTACCCAGTGTTTAACACATTCCAGCCTGAGTTACACTGTGTCTAACACACTCCAGGCTGTGTTACACTGTGTCTAGCACCTTCCAGCCTGAGTTACCCTGTGGCTAATACATTCCAGCCTGAGTTACCCTGTGTCTAACACACTCCAGGCTGTGTTAGTCTACGTCTAACGCACTCCAGCCTGTGTTAGTCAGTGTCGAACACACTCCAGCCTGTGTTAGTCTGTGTCTAACACACTCCAGCCTGTGTTAATCTGTATCTAACACACTCCAGCCTGTTTTTCCAAGTCTAACACACTCCAGCCTGTGTTACCCTGTATCTAACACATTCCAGCCTGTGTTACCCTGTGTCTAACAGACTCCAGCCTGTGTTAGTTGGTGTCTAACACATTCCAGCCTGAGTTAACCTGTGTCCAACATACTCCAGCCTGTGTTACCCCCTGGCTAACACACTCCAGCCTGTGTTACCCTGTGTCTAACACACTCCAGGCAGAGTTCCCCTGTGTCTAACACACTCCAGCCTGAGTTACACTGTGTCTAACAAAATCCAGCCTGCGTTAGTCTGTGTCTAACACACTCCAGCCTGTTTTAGTCTGTATCTAACAAACTCCAGCCTGTTTTACCCTGAGTCTATCACACTCCAGCCTGAGTTACCCTATGTCTAACACGCTCCAGCCTTTGTTACTCTACGTCTTATACACTCCAGCCTGTGTTAGTCTGTGTCTAACACACTACAGCCTGTGTTACCTGTGTCTAAAACACTCCAGCGTGAGTTACCCTGTGCCTAACACACTCCAGCCTGTGTTACCCTGTGTCTAACACACTCCAGCCTGTGTTAGTCTCTGTCTAACACACTCCAGCCTGTGTAACCTTGTGTATAACATGCTCCAGCCTGTGTTACCCTGTGTCTAACACACTCCAACCTGTCTTACCTTGTGTCTAACACAATACAGCTGTGTTACCCTGTGTTTAAAACACTCCAGCCTGTGCTAGTCCTTGTCTAACACATTCCACCCTGTATTAACCTGTGTCTAACACATTCCAGCCTGTGTTACCTTTTGTCTAACACACTCCAGCCTGTGTTAATCTGTGTCTAAAACACTCCAGCCTGTGTTACCCTGTGTCTAACACCCGCCAGCCTGTGTTAGTCTGTATCTAACACACTCCAGCCTGTGTTAGTCTGTGTCTGACACAATCCCGCCTGTGTTACCCTGTGTCTAACACAATCCAGCCTGTCTTACCCTGTGTCTAACACACTCCAGCCTGTGTTACCCTGTGTCTAACACACCCCAGTCTTTGTTACCCTTTGTCTAACTCACACCAGCCTGTGTTAGTCTCTGTCTAACACGCTCCAGCCTGTGTTACCCTGTGTCTAACACACTCCAGCCTGTGTTACCCTGTGTCTAATGCATTCCAGCCTGAGTTAAACTGTGTCTAACCATCTCCAGCTTGTGTTACTCTGTGTCTAACACAATCTAGCCTCTCTTACTCTGTGGGTAACACACTCCAGCCTGTTTTAGTCTGAATCTAACACACTTCAGCCTGTGTTAGTCTGCGTCTTACACACTCCAGCCTGTGTTAGTCTGTGACTAATACACTCCAGCCTGTCTTAACCTTTGTCTAACACATTCCAGCCAGAGTTACACTGTGTCCAACACACTCCAGCCTGTGCTACACTGTGTCTAACACACTCCAGGCTGTGTTACACTGTGTCTAACACATTCCAGCCTGTGTTACCCTGTGTCTAACACATTGCAGCCTGTGTTACCCTGTGTCTAACACATTCCAGCCTGAGTTACCCTGTGTCTAACACATTCCAGCCTGTGCTAACCTGTGTCTAACACATTCCAACCTGTGTTAACCTGTGTCCAACACATTCCAGCCTATATTAGTCTGCGTCTAACACACTGCAGGCTGTGTTACACTGTGTCTAACACATTCCAGCCTGTGTTACCCTGTGTCTAACACATTCCAGCCAGTGTTACCCTGTGTCTAACACACTCCAGCCTGTGTTACCTTGTATCTAACACAATCCAGCCTGTGTTACCCTATGTCTAACACACTCCAGACTGTGTTAGTTTGTGTCTAACACATTCCAGCCTGTGTTACCCTGTGTCTAACACATTCCAGCCTGTGCTAACCTGTGTCTAACATATTCCAACCTGTGTTAACCTGTGTCCAACACTTTCCAGCCTGTGTTACCCTGTGTCTAACACATTCCAACCTGTGTTAACCTGTGTCCAACACTTTCCAGCCTGTGTTACCTTGTATCTAACACAATCCAGCCTGTGTTACCCTATGTCTAACACACTCCAGACTGTGTTAGTTTGTGTTTAACACATTCCAGCCTGAGTTACCCTGTGTCTAACACATTCCAGCCTGTGCTAACCTGTGTCTAACACATTCCAACCTGTGTTAACCTGTGTCCAACACATTCCAGCCTGTATTAGTCTGCATCTAACACACTCCAGCCTGTGTTACCCTGTATCTAACACACTCCAGCCAGTGTTACCCTGTATCTAACACACTCCAAGCTGTGTTACCCTGTGTCTAACACACTCCAGCCTGTGTTAGTCTGTGTCTAACACATTACAGCCTGAGTTAACTTGTGTCCAACATACTCCAGCCTGTGTTACCCCGTGCTAACACACTCCAGCCTGTGTTACCCTGTGACTAACACACTCCAGCCAGTGTTACCCTGTGTCTAAAACACTCCAGCCTGAGTTACACTGTGTCTAACAAAATCCAGCCTGCGTTAGTCTTTGTCTAACATACTCCAGCCTGTTTTACACTGTGTCTAACACACTCCAGGCTGTGTTACACTGTGTCTAACACATTCCAGCCTTGTGTTACCCTGTGTCTAACACATTCCAACCTGAGTTACCCTGTGTATAACACACTCCAGCCTGTGTTACCTTGTATCTGACTCAATCCAGCCTGTGTTACCCTAAGTCTAACACACTCCATACTGTGTTAGTTTGTGTCTAACACATTCCAGCCTGAGTTACCTTGTGTCTAACACATTCCAGCCTGTGCTAACCTGTGTCTAACACATTCCAACCTGTGTTAACCTGTGTCCAACACGTTCCAGCCTGAGTTGCCCTGTGTCCAACAATCTCCAGCCTCTATTACTCTGCGTCTAACACAATCCAGCCTGTGTTACCCTGTGTCTAACACACTCCAGCCAGTGTTACCCTGTGTCTCAAACACTCCAGCCTGAGTTACACTGTGTCTAACAAAATCCAGCCTGCATTAGTCTGTGTCTAACATACTCCAGCCTGTGTTAGTCTGCGTCTAACACACTCCAGCCTGTTTTAGTCTGTATCTAACAGACTCCGGACTGTGTTAGTTTGTGTTTAACACAGACCAGCCTGAGTTACCCTGTGTCAAACATATTCCAGCCTCTGCTAACCTGTGTCTAACACATTCTAGCCTGTGTTAACCTGTGTCCAACACATTCCAGCCTGAGTTCCCAATGTCCAACACACTCCAGCCTGTGTTACCTTGTGTCTAACACTCTCCAGCCAGTGTTACCCTAAGTCTAACACACTCCAGCCTCTGTTACCCTGTGTCAAATATACTCCAGCCTGTGTTACCCTTTGTCTAACACCCTCCAGCCTGTGTTAGTTTGTGTCTAACACATTCTAGACTGAGGTACCCGGTGTCCAACTCATTCCAGCCTGAGGTACCCTGTGTCCAACACATTCCAGCCTGTGTTACCCTGGGTCTAACACACTCCAGCCTGTGTTTGTCTGCCTCTAACATTCCAGCCTGTCTTGGTCTTTGTCCAACACACTCCAGCCTGTGTTACCTTGTGTCTAACAGTCTCCAGCAAGTGTTACCCTGAATCTAACACACTCCAGCCTCTGTTACCCTGTGTCAAATATACTCCAGCCTTTGTTACCCTTTGTCTAACACACTCCAACCTGTGTTAGTTTGTGTCTAACACATTCTAGACTGAGGTACCCTGTGTCCAACACATTCCAGCGTGTGTTACCCTGTGTCTAACACACTCCAGCCTGTGTTAGTCTGCCTCTAACACATTCCAGCCCGTCGTGGTCTGTGTCTAACACACTCCAGCATGTGTTACCCAGTGTCTAACACACTCCAGCCTGTGTTACCCTGTGTCTAACACACTCCAGGCTATTACCCTGTGTGTTACACATTCCAGCCTGAGTTACCCTGTGTCTAACACATTCCAGCCTGAGTTACCCTGTGTATAACACACTCCAGACTGTGTTAGTTCGTTTCTAACACATTCCAGCCTGAGTTACTCTGTGTCTAACACATTCCAGCCTGTGCTAACATGTGTCTAACACACTCCAGCCGGTGTTACCCTGTATCTTACACACTCCAGCCTGTGTTGCCCTGTGTCTAACAAACTCCAGCCTGTGTTAGTTGGTGTCTACCACATTCCAGCCTGAGTTAACCTGTGTCCAACATACTCCAGCCTGTGTTACCCCGTGGCTAACACACTCTAGCCTGGGTTACACTGTGTCTAACAAAATACGGCCTGTGTTAGTCTGTGTCTAACACACTCCTGCCTGTTTTAGTCTGCGTCTAACACACTCCAGCCTGTTTTCGTCTGTATCTAACACACTCCAGCCTGTGTTACCCTGTGTCTATCACACTCCAGCCTGAGTTAAACTGTGTCTAACACGCTCCAGCCTTTGCTACTTTGTGTCTAACACATTCCAGCCTGTGTTAACCTGTGTCCAACACATTCCAGCCTGAGTTACCCTGTGTCTAACACACTCCAGCCTGAGTTACCCTGTGTCTTAAACACTCCAGGCCATTACCCAGTGTCCAACACATTCCAGCCTGAGTTACCTTGTGACTAACACTCTCCAGCCTGAGTTAACCTGTGTCTAACACATTCCAACCTGTGTTACCCTGTGTCTAACACACTCCAGGCTGTGTTACCCTGTTCTATCACATTCCAGCCTGAGTTAAACTGTGTCTAACAAACTCCAGCTTGCATAAGTCTGTGTCTAACACACTCCAGACTGTGTTAGTTTGTGTCTAACACACTCCAGCCTGTTTTAGTCTGTATCTAACACACTCCAGCTTGTGTTAGTCTGAGTCTTACACACTCCAGCCTGTGTTAGTCTGTGACTAATACACTCCAGCCTGTCTTACCCTGTGTCTAACACATTCCAGCCAGAGATACACTATGTCTAACACAATCCAGCCTGTGTTATACTGTCTCTAACATACTCCAGGCTGTGTTACACTGTGTCTAACACATTCCTGCCTTGTGTTACCCTGTGTATAACACACTCCAGCCTGTGTTACCGTGTATCTAACACAATCCAGCCTGTGCTACCCTATGTCTAACACACTCCAGACTGTGTTAGTTTGTGTCTAACACATTCCAGCCTGAGTTACCCTGTGTCTAACACATTCCAGCCTGTATTAGTCTGCGTCTAACACACTCCAGGCTATGTTACACTGTGTCTAACACATTCCAGCCTGTGCTAACCTGAGTCTAAAACATTCCAAACTGTGTTAACCTGTGTCCAACACATTCCAGCCTGAGTTGCCCTGTGTCTAACAAACTCTATCCTGTGTTACCGTGTGTCTAACACATTCCAGCCTGAGTTAAACGGTGTCTAACAAACTCTTGCTTGCGTTAGTCTGCATCTAACACAATCCAGCCTGTTTTAGTCTGTGTCTAACACACGCCATCCTGTGTTAGTCTGCTTCTTACACACTCCAGCCTGTGTTAGTCTGTGAGTAATACACTCCATCCTGTGTTACCCTGTGCCTTACACCCTCCAGCCTGACTTACCCAGTTTTTAACACATTCCAGCCTGAGTTACACTGTGTCTAACACACTCCAGCCTGTGTTAGTCTATATCTAACACACTCCAACCTGTGTTAATCTGTATCTAACACATTCCAGCCTATGTTTCCTTTTGTCTAACACACTCCAGCCTGTATTAGTCTGCGTCTAACACACTCCAGCCTGTGTTACCCTGTGTCTAACAAACTCCAGCCTGTGTTACCCTGTGTCTAACACACTCCAGCCTGTGTTACCCCGTGGCTAACACACTCCAGCCTTTGTTACCCTGTGTCTAACATACTGCAGCCAGTGTTACCCTGTGTCTAACACACTCCAGCCTGAGTTACACTGTGTCTAACAAAATCCAGCCTGTGTTACCCTGTGTCTAACACACTCCAGCCTGTTCTAGTCTGCGTCTAACACACTCCAGCCTGTTTTCGTCTGTATCTAACACACTCCAGCCTGTGTTACCCTGTGTCTAACACCCTCCAGCCTGTCTTAGTTTGTGTCTAACACACTCAAGCCTGAGTTACCCTGTGTCCAACACACTCCAGCTTGTGTCACCCTTTGTCTAACACACTCCAGCCTGTGTTACCCTGTGTCTAACACACTCCAGCCTCTGTTACCCTGTGTCTAACACACTCCAGCCTATGTTAGTTTGTGTCTAACACATTCCAGCCTGAGTTACCCTGTGTCCAACACACTGCAGCCTGTGTTGCACTGTGGCTAACACACTCCAGCCATATGTTAGTTTGTGTCTAACACATTCCAGCCTGAGTTACCCTGTGTGCAACACAAACCAACCTGTGTTACCCTGTGTCTAACATAATCCAGCCTGTGTTACCCTGTGTCTAACACACTCCAGCCTGTGTTACCATCTGTCTAACATACGCCAGCCTGTGTTAAACTTTGTCTAACACACTCCAGCCTCTTTTAGTTTGTGTCTAACATATCCCAGCCTGAGTTACCCTGTGTTCAACACACGCCAGCCTGTGTTACCCTGTGTCTAACACACTCCAGCCTGTGTTACCCTGTGTCTAACACACTCCAGCCTGTGTTACCCTGTATCTAACACACTCTAGCCTGTGGTAACCTGTGTCTAACAAACTCCAGCCTGTGTTAGTTTGTGTCTAACATATTCCAGCCCGAGTTACCCTGTGTCCAACACACTCTAGCCAGTGTTACCCTGTGTCTAACACACTCCAGCCTGTGTTTGTTTGTGTCTAACACATTCCAGCCTGAGTTACCCTGTATCCAACACACTCCAGCCTGTGTTACCTGTGTCTAACATACTCCAGCCTGTGTTAGTCAGTGTCTAACACACTCCAGCCTGTGTTACCTGTGTCTAACATACTCCAGCCTGTGTTAGTCAGTGTCTAACACACTCCAGCCTGTGTTAGTCTGTGTCTAACAGACTCTAGCCTGTGCTACCCTGTGTCTATCAGACTCCAGCCTATGTTACCCTGTGTCTAACACACTGCAGCCTGTGGTGGTCTGTGTGTAACACACTCCTGCCAGTGATACCCTGTGTCTAATACACTTCAGCCTGTGTTAGGCATTATCTAAAACAATCCAGCCAGTGTTAGTCTGTGTCTAACACGCTCGAGCCTGTGTTACCCTGTGTCTAACATACTCCAGCATGTGTTACCCTGTGTCTAACACACTCCATCCTGTGTTAGCCTGTCTCAAACACATTCCAGAATGAGTTACAATGTATCAAACACACTCCAGCCTGTTTAACCTGTGTCTAACATACTCCAGCCCGTGTTAGTCAGTGTCTAACAGATTCCAGCCTGAGTTACCCTGTATCCAACACACTCCATCCTGTGTTACCTGTGTCTAACACATTCCAGCCTGTGTTACCCTTTGTCTAACACAGTCCAGCCTGTGTTATCCTGTGTCTACCACACTCCAGCCTGTGTTAGTCTGTGTCTAAAACACTCCAGCCCATGTTACCCTGTGTCTAACATACTGCAGCCTGTGATTGTCTGTGTCTAACACACTCCAGCCTGTTTTACTCTGTGTCTAACACACTCCAGCCTGAGTTAGTCTGTGTCTAACACTCTCCAGCCTGTTTTAGTCTGTATCTAACACACTCCAGCCTGAGTTACCCTGTGTATTACACGCTCCAGCCTGTGTCCGTCTGCATCTAACACACTCCAGCCTCTGTTAGTCTGTGTCTAACACACTCCAGCCTGTGTTGCACTGTGTCTAACACACTCCAGCCGGTGTTATTTTGTGTCTAACACAATCCAGCCTGAGATAACCTGTGTCCAACACACTCCAGCCTGTGTTAGTCTGCGTCCAACACACTCCAGCCTGTGTTAGTCTGTGTCTAACACACTCCAGCCTGTGTTCCCCTGTATCTAACACATTCCAACCTGTGTTACTATATGTCTAACACACTCCAGTCTGTGTTAGTTTGTGTCTAACACATTCCAGCCTGGATTACCCTGTGTCCAACAGTCTCCAGCCTGAGTTACCCTGTGTCTAACACACTCCAGCCTGTTTTAGTCCATTTCTAACACACTCCATCCTCTGTTAGTCTGTATCTAAAACACTCCAGCCTGTGTTACCCTGTGTCTCACAATCTCCAGCCTCTGTTAGTCTGGGTCTAACACACTCCATCCAGTGTTTGTCTGCGTCAAACACACTCCAGCCTTTGTTACCCTGTGTCTAACACACTGCAGCCTGTATTAGTTGGTATCTAACACACTCTAGCCTGTGATGGTCTGTGTGTAACACATTCCAGCCTGAGTTACGCTGTATCTAACACAGTCCAGCCTGTGTTAACCTGTGTCCAACACACTCCAGCCTGTGTTATCCTGTGTCTAACACACTCCAGCCTGTGTTAGTTTGTGTCTAACAAATTCCAGCCCGAGCTACCCTGTGTCCAACGCACAGCAGCTTGTGTTATCTTGTGTCTAACACACTCCAGCCTGTGTTAGTCTGTGTCTAACACACTCCAGCCTGTGTAACTTTGTGTATAACACACTCAGGTCTGTGTTACCCTGTGTCTAACACACTCCAGGCCTGTGTTACCCTGTGAATAACATGCTCCAGCCTGAGTTACCATGTGTCTAAAACACTCCAGCCTGTGTTTGTCTCTGTGTAACACACTCCAGCCTGGATTACCCTGTGTCTAACACCCTCCAGCCTGTGTTAGTCTGTGTCTGACACAATCCAGCCTGTGTTAACCAGTGTCTAACAAACTCCAGCTTGTCTTACCCTGTGTCTAAAACATTCCAGCCTGTGTTATCCTGTGTCTAAGACACCCCAGTCTGTGTTAGTCTGTGTCTAACACACTCCAGCCTGTGTTACACTGTGTCTAACACATTCCAGCCTTTGTTACCCTTTGTCTAACACACTCCAGCCTGTATTAGTCTCTGTCTAACACGCTCCAGCCTGTGTAACCCTGTGTCTAACACACTCCAGCCTTTGTTACACTTTGTCTAACACACACCAGCCTGTATTAGTCTCTGTCTAAAACGCTGCAGCCTGTGTTACCCTGTGTCTAACACACTCCAGCCTTTGTTAGTCTGTGTCTAACACACTCCAGCCTGTGTTACCCTTTGTCTAAGACACTCCAGCCTGTGTTGCCCTGTGTCTAACATACTCCAGCCTATGTTATTCTGTGTCTAACATACTCCAGCCTGTGTTAGTTTGTATCTAACTCACTCCAGCCTGTGTTAGTCTGTATCTAACCCACTCCAGCCTGTGATGGTCTGTGTCTAACACACTCCAGCCTGTGTTAACCTGTGTCTAACACTCTCCAGCCTGTGTTAGTCTCTGTCTAACACACTCCAGCCTGTATTACCCTGTGTCTAACACACTCCAGCCTGTGTTACCCTGTGTCTACCACACTCCAGCCTGTGTTAGTCGGTATGTAACACACGCCAGCCTTTGTTAGTCTTTGCCAAACACTCTCCAGCCTGTGTCACCCTGTGTCAAACACATTCCAGCCAATGTTACCCTGTGTTTAACATGGTCCAGCCAGTGTTACCCTTTGTCTAACACACTCCAGCCTGTGTTACCCTGTGTTTAACACACTCCAGCCTGTGTTAGTCTGCGTCTAACACACTCCAGCCTGTGTTTGTTTGTGTCTAACACACTCCAGCCTTTGTTACCTGTGTCTAACAAAATCCAGCCTGTGTTAGTCGGCATCTAACACACTCCAGCCGGTGTTAGTCTGTGTCTAACACACTCCATCCTGAATTACCCTGTGTCTAACACACTCCAGCCTGTGCTAGTCTGTATCTAACAAACTCCAGCCTGTGTTACGCTGTTTCTAACACACTGCAGCCTGTATTAGTCTGTGTCTAGTACACTGCAGCCTTTGTTGCCCTGTGTCTAATGCACCCCAGCCTTTGTTTCCCTGTATCTAACAAACTCCAGCCTGTGTTACCCTGTGTCTAATTCATTCCAGCCTGTGTTACCTTCTGTCTAACACACTCCAGCCTGTACTACCCTGTGTCTAACACTCTCCAGCCTCTGTTACCCTGTGTCTAACACACTCCAGCCTGTGTTACCCTGAGTCTAACACACTCCAGCCTGTGTTAGTTTGTATCTAACACACTCCAGCCTGTGTTAGTCTGTGTGTAACAGACTCCAGCCTGTGTTACCCTGTGTCTCACACAATCCTGCCTGTGTTAGGCTGTGTCTAACACACTCCAGCCTGTGACGGTCTGTGTGTAACACTCTGCAGCCTGTGTTACCCTGTGTCCAACACACTCCAGCCTTTGTTAGTCTGTGTCTAACACACTCCAGACTGTGTTAGTTTGTGTCTAACACATTCCAGCATGAGTTACCCTGTGTCCAAAACACTCCAGCCTGTCTTACCCTGTGTCTAACACACTCCAGCCCGTGTTACCCTGTATCTAACATACTCCAGCCTGTGTTACCATGTGTCTATCCCACTCCAGCCTGTGTTACCCTATGTCTGACATACGCCAGCCTGTGTTACACATTGCCTTACACATTCCAGCCTGTGTTAGATTGTGTCTAACACATTCCCGCCTTAGGTTCCCTGTTTCCAATGCACTCCAGCCTGTGTTAGTCTGTGTCTAACACACTCCAGCCTGTGTTAGCCTGTATCTAACATACTGCACAGCCTGGGTTAGTCTGTGTCTAACACAGTCCAGCCTGTGTTACCCTGTGTCTAACGCACTCCAGCCTGTGTTACCCTGTATCTAACACACTCCAGCCTGTGTTTCACTGTGTCTAACACATTCCAGCCTGTGTTACCTTCTGTCTAACACACTCCAGCCTGTGCTACCCTGTGTCTAACACATTCCAGCCTCTGTTACCCTGTGTCTAACACACTCCAGCCTCTGTTACCCTGTGTCTAACACACTCCAGCCTGTGTTACCTCGTGTCTAACACACTCCAGGATGTGTTAGTCTGTGTCTAACACACTCCAGCCTGTGTAACCTTGTGTATAACACACTCAGGTCTGTGTTACCCTGTGTCTAACACACTCCTGGCCTGTGTTACCCTGTGAATAACACGCTCCAGCCTGTGTTACTATGTGTCTAAAACACTCCAGCCTGTGTTTGTCTGTGTGTAACAAACTCCAGCCTGGATTACCCTGTGTCTAAAACATTCCAGCCTAAGTTACCCTGTGTCTAAGACACCCCAGCCTGTGTTAGTCTGTGTCTAACACACTCCAGCCTGTGTAACTTTGTGTATAACACACTCAGGTCTGTGTTACCCTGTGTCTAACACACTCCAGGCCTGTGTTACCCTGTGAATAACATGCTCCAGCCTGAGTTACCATGTGTCTAAAACACTCCAGCCTGTGTTTGTCTCTGTGTAACACACTCCAGCCTGGATTACCCTGTGTCTAACACCCTCCAGCCTGTGTTAGTCTGTGTCTGACACAATCCAGCCTGTGTTAACCAGTGTCTAACAAACTCCAGCTTGTCTTACCCTGTGTCTAACACATTCCAGCCTGTGTTATCCTGTGTCTAAGACACCCCAATCTGTGTTAGTCTGTGTCTAACACACTCCAGCCTGTGTTAATTTGTGTCTAACACATTCCAGCCTGAGTTTCCCTGTGTCCAAAACTCTCCAGCCTCGGTTACCCTGTGCCTAACACACTAAAGCCTGTGTTAGTCTGCGTCTAACACACTCCAGCCTGTGTTAGTCTGTGTCTAACACACTCCAGCATGTGTTACCCAGTGTCTAACACACTGCAGCCTGTGTTACCCTGTGTGTAACATACTCCAGCCTGTGTTATTCTGTGTCTAACACACTCCAGCCTGTGTTGGTCTGTATGTAACACACTCCAGCCTGTGTTAGTCAGTGTCAAACACACTCCAGCCTGTGACACCCTTTGTCTAACACACTCCAGCCAATGTTACCCTGTGTCTAAAATGCTCCAGCCTGTGTTACCCTTTGTCTAACACACTCCAGCCTGTGTTACCCTGTGTCTAACACACTCCAGCCTGTGTTAGTTTGTGTCTAACACATTCCAGCCTGAGTTACCCTGTGTCCAACACACTCCAGCCTGTGTTACCCTGTGGCTAACACATTCAAGCCTGTGTTACCTATGTCTAACACACGCCAGCCTGTGTTTGTTTGTGTCTATTACACTCCAGCCTTTTTTTGTTTGTGTCTAACACACTCCAGCCTGTGCTTGTTTGTGTTCAACACACTCTAGCCTTTGTTACCCTTTGTCTAACACACTCCAGCCTTTGTTAGTCTGTGTCTAACACACTGCAGCCTGTGTTACACTGTGTCTAACACACTCCAGCCTGTGTTACCCTGTGTCCAACATACTCCAGCCTATGTTATTCTGTGTCTAGCACACTCCAGCCTGTGTTAGTCTGTATGTAACACACTCCAGCCTGTGTTAGTCAGTGTCAAACACCCTCCAGCCTGTGACACCTTGTGTCTAACGCACTCCAGCCAATGTTACCCTGTGCCTAAAATGCTCCAGCCTGTGTTACCCATTGTCTAACACACTCCAGCCTGTGTTACCCTGTGTCTAACACACTCTTCCTGTGTTAGTCTGTGTTTAACACACTCCAGCCTTTGTTACACTGTGTCTAACACACTCCAGCCTGTGTTACCCTGTGTAAAACACACTCCAGCCTGTGTTGCCCTGTGTATAACACACTCCAGCCTGTGTTACCCTGTGTCTAACACAATCCAGCCTGTATTAGTTTGTATCTAACACCCTCAAGCCCGTGTTAGTCTGTATCTAATAAAGTCCAGCCTGTGATGGTCTGTTTCTAACACACTCCAGCCTGTGTTACCCTGTATCTAACACACTCCAGCCTGTATTACCCTGTGTCTAACACATTCCAGCCTGTGTTAACCAGTGTCTAACAAACACCAGCTTTTCTTACCCTGTGTCTAAAACACTCCAGCCTGTGTTATCCTGTGTCTAAGACACCCCAGTCTGTGTTAGTCTGTGTCTAACACTTTCCAGCCTGTGTTACACTGTGTCTAACACATTCCAACCTTTGTAACCCTTTGTCTAACACACACCAGCCTGTATTAGTCAATGTCTAACACGCTCCAGCCTGTGTTACCTTGTGTCTAACACGCTCCAGCCTTTGTTACCCTTTGTCTAAAACACACCAGCCTGTATTAGTCTCTGTCTAACATGCTCCAGCCTGTGTTGGTCTGTATGTAACACATTCCAGCCTGTATTAGTCAGTGTCAACCACACTCCAGCCTGTGTTACCTTGTGTGTATCATACTCCAGCCTGTGTTATTCTGTGTCTAACACACTCCAGCCTGTGTTAGTCTGTATGTAACACACTCCAGCCTGTGTTAGTCAGTGTCAAACGCAATCCAGCCTGTGACACCCTGTGTCTAACACACTCCAGCCAATGTTACCCTGTGTCTAAAATGCTCCAGCCTGTGTTACCCTTTGTCTAACACACTCCAGCCTGTGTTACCCTGTGTCTAACTCACTCCAGCCTGTGTTATTCTGTGTTTAACACACTCCAGCCTTTGTTACACTGTGTCTAACACACTCCAGCCTGTGTTACCCTGTGTAAAACACACTCCAGCCTGTGTTGCCCTGTGTATAACACTCTCCAGCCTGGGTTACCCTGTGTCTAACACAATCCAGCCTGTATTAGTTTGTATCTAACACCCTCAAGCCCGTGTTAGTCTGTATCTAACAAAGTCCAGCCTGTGATGGTCTGTTTCTAACACACTCCAGCCTGCGTTACCCTATGTCTAACACACTCCAGCCTTTGTTACCCTTTGTCTAAAACACACCAGCCTGTATTAGTCTCTGTCTAACATGCTCCAGCCTGTGTTAGTCTGTATGTAACACATTCCAGCCTGTATTAGTCAGTGTCAACCACACTCCAGCCTGTGTTACCTTGTGTGTATCATACTCCAGCCTGTGTTATTCTGTGTCTAACACACTCCAGCCTGTGTTAGTCTGTATGTAACACACTCCAGCCTGTGTTAGTCAGTGTCAAACGCAATCCAGCCTGTGACACCCTGTGTCTAACACACTCCAGCCAATGTTACCCTGTGTCTAAAATGCTCCAGCCTGTGTTACCCTTTGTCTAACACACTCCAGCCTGTGTTACCCTGTGTCTAACTCACTCCAGCCTGTGTTATTCTGTGTTTAACACACTCCAGCCTTTGTTACACTGTGTCTAACACACTCCAGCCTGTGTTACCCTGTGTAAAACACACTCCAGCCTGTGTTGCCCTGTGTATAACACTCTCCAGCCTGGGCTCCCCTGTGTCTAACACAATCCAGCCTGTATTAGTTTGTATCTAACACCCTCAAGCCCGTGTTAGTCTGTATCTAACAAAGTCCAGCCTGTGATGGTCTGTTTCTAACACACTCCAGCCTGCGTTACCCTGTGTCTAACACACTCCAGCCTGTGTTAACCAGTGTCTAACAAACACCAGCTTGTCTTACCCTGTGTCTAAAACACTCCAGCCTGTGTTACCCTGTGTCTAAGACACCCCAGTCTGTGTTAGTCTGTGTCGAACACTTTCCAGCCTGTGTTACACTGTGGCTAACACATTCCAGCCTTTGTAACCCTTTGTCTAACACACACAGCCTGTATTAGTCAATGTCTAATACGATCCAGCCTGTGTTACCCTTTGTCTAACACGCTCCAGCCTTTGTTACCCTTTGTCTAAAACACACCAGCCTGTATTAGTCTCTGTCTAACATGCTCCAGCCTGTGTTAGTCTGTATGTAACACATTCCAGCCTGTGTTAGTCAGTGTCAACCACACTCCAGCCTGTGTTACCCTGTGTGTATCATACTCCAGCCTGTGTTATTCTGTGTCTAACACACTCCAGCCTGTGCTAGTCTGTATGTAACACACTCCAGCCTGTGTTAGTCAGTGTCAAACGCACTCCAGCCTGTGACACCCTGTGTCTAACACACTCCAGCCAATGTTACCCTGTGTCTAAAATGCTCCAGCCTGTGTTACCCTTTGTCTAACACACTCCAGCCTGTGTTACCCTGTGTCTAACACACTCCAGCCCGTGTTAGTCTGTAGTTACCATCTCCAGCCTTTGTTACACTGTGTCTAACACACTCCAACCTGTGTTAGTTTGTGTCTAACACATTCCAGCCTAAGATATCCTGTGTCCAACACACTCCAGCCTGTGTTACCCTGTGGCTAACACATTCAAGCCTGTGTTACCTATGTCTAACACACTCCAGCCTGTGTTAGTCTGCGTCTAACACACTCCAACCTGTGTTTGTTTGTGTCTAACACACTCCAGCCTGTGTTTGTTTGTGTCCAACACACTCCAGCCTTTGTTACCTGTGTCTAACAAACTCCAGCCTGTGTTAGTCGGCATCTAACACACTCCAGCCAGTGTTAGTCTGTGTCTAACACACTCCATCCTGTGTTACCCTGTGTCTACCACACTCCAGCCTGTGTTAGTCTGTGTCTAACAAACTCCAGCCTGTGTTACGCTGTTTCTAACACACTGCAGCCTGTATTAGTCTGTGTCTAACACACTGCAGCCTATGTTGCCCTGTGTCTAGTGCACTCCAGCCTTTGTTTCCCTGTATCTAACAAACTCCAGCCTGTGTTACCCTGTGTCTAACACTCTCCAGCCTCTGTTACCCTGTGTCTAACACACTCCAGCCTGTGTTACCCTGAGTCTAACACACTCCAGCCTGTGTTAGTTTGTATCTAACACACTCCAGCCTGTGTTAGTCTGTGTGTAACAGACTCCAGCCTGTGTTACCCTGTGTCTCACACAATCCTGCCTGTGTTAGGCTGTGTCTAACCCACTCCAGCCTGTGACGGTCTGTGTGTAACACACTGCAGCCTGTGTTACCCTGTGTCCAACACACTCCAGCCTTTGTTAGTCTGTGTCTAACACACTCCAGCCTGTGTTAGTTTGTGTCTAACCCATTCCAGCATGAGTTACCCTGTGTCAAAAACACTCCAGCCTGTCTTACCCTGTGTCTAACAAACTCCAGCCCGTGTTACCCTGTATCTAACATACTCCAGCCTGTGTTACCATGTGTCTATCCCACTCCAGCCTGTGTTACCCTATGTTTGACATATGCCAGCCTGTGTTATACCTTGCCTTACACATTCCAGCCTGTGTTAGTTTGTGTCTAACACATTCCTGCCTTAGGTTCCCTGTTTCCAACACACTCCAGCCTGTGTTAGTCTGTGTCTAACACAGTCCAGCCTGTGTTACCCTGTGTCTAACGCACTCCAGCCTGTGTTACCCTGTATATAACACACTCCAGCCTGTGTTTCACTGTGCCTAACACATTCCAGCCTCTGTTACCCTGTGTCTAACACAATCCAGCCTCGGTTACCCTGTGTCTAACACACTCCAGCCTGTGTTACCTCGTGTCTAACACACTCCAGCCTGTGTTAGTCTGTGTCTAACTCACTCCAGCATGTGTAACTTTGTGTATAACACAATCAGGTCTGTGTTACCCTGTGTCTAACACACTCCAGCCTGTGTTACCCTGAGTCTAACACACTCCAGCCTGTGTTACCCTGTGTCTAACACACTCCAGGCCTGTGTTACCCTGTGAATAACACGCTCCAGCCTGAGTTACCATGTGTCTAAAACACTCCAGCCTGTGTTTGTCTCTGTGTAACACACTCCAGCCTGGATTACACTGTGTCTAACACCCTCCAGCCTGTGATAGTCTGTATCTAACACACTCTAGCCTGTGATAGTCTGTGTCTGACACAATCCAGCCTGTGTTAACCAGTGTCTAACAAACTCCAGCTTGTCTTACCCTGTGTCTAAAACACTCCAGCCTGTGTTACCCTGTGTCTAAGACATCCCAGTCGTTGTTAGTCTGTGTCTAACACACTCCAGCCTGTGTTACACTGTGTCTAACACATTCCAGCCTTTGTTACCCTTTGTCTAACACAATCCAGCCTGTATTAGTCTCTGTCAAACACGCTCCAGTCTGTGTTACCCTGTATCTAACACACTCCAGCCTTTGTTACCGTTTGTCTAACACACACCAGCCTGTATTAGTCTCTGTATAACACGCTCCAGCCTGTGTTACACTGTGTCTAACACACTCCAGCCTGTGTTACCCTGTGTCCAACATAATCCAGCCTATGTTATTCTGTGTCTAACAACCTCCAGCCCGTGGTAGTTTGTATCTAACACACTCCAGCCTGTGTTAGTCTGTATCTAACCCACTCCAGCCTGTGATGGTCTGTGTCTAACACACTCCAGCCTGTGTTAACCTGTGTCTAACACACTCCAGCCTGTGTTAGTCTCTGTCTAACACACACCAGGCTGTATTACCCTGTGTCTAACACACTCCAGCCTGTGTTACCCTGTGTCTAACACACTCCAGCCTTTGCTACCCTCTGTCTAACAGACTCCAGACTGTGTTAGTCTGTGCCTACACAGTCCAGCCTGCGTATCCTTGTGTCTACCAAACTCCAGACTATGTTTCTCTGTGTCCAACATATTCCAGCCTGTGTTACCCTGTGTCTAACACACTCCAGCCTGTGTTAGTCTGTGTCCAACACACTCCAGCCTGTGTTATTCTGTGTCTAACACACTCCAGGTGTGTTAGTCTGTATCTAATACATTCCAGCCCCTGTTAGTCTGTGTCTAACACACTCCAGCCTGTGTTACCCTGTGCCTAACACACTCCAGCCTGTGTTAGTCTGTATGTAACACACTCCAGCCTGTGTTAGTCTGTGCCAAACACTCTCCAGCCTGTGTCACCGTGTGTCTAAAACATTCCAGCCAATGTTACCCTGTGTCTAAAATGGTCCAGCCTGTGTTACCCTTTGTCTAACACACTCCAGCCTGTGTTAACCCGTGTTTAACACACTCCAGCCTGTGTTAGTCTGTGTCTAACACACTCCATCCTTTGTTACACTGTGTCTAACACACTCCAGCCTGTGTATCCTGTGTCTAACAATCTCCAGCCTGTATTTCCTTGTGTCTGAAACATTCCAGCCTGTGTTACCTTTTGTGTAACAGACTCCAACCTTTGTTAGTCTGTGTGTAACACACTCCAGCCTGGATTACCCTGTGTCTAACACATTCCAGCCTGTGTTACCTTGTGTCTAACACACTCCAACCTGTGTTAGTCTGTGTGTAACACACTCCAGCCTGGATTACCCTGTGTAAAACTCACTCCAGCCTGTGTTAGTCTGTGTCTAACACACTCCAGCCTGTGTTACCCTGTGTCTTACACACGGCAGCCTGTGTTAGTCTGTAGCTAACACTCTCCAGCCTGTGATAGTCTGTGTCTGACACAATCCAGCCTGTGTTTCCCTGTGTCTAACAAACTCCAGCTTGTCTTACCCTGTGTCTAAAACACTCCAGCCTGTATTACCCTGTGACTAAGACACCCCAGTCTGTGTTAGTCTCTGTCTAACTCACTCCAGCCTGTGTTACACTGTGTCTAACACATTCCAGCCTTTGTTACCCTGTGTCTAACACACTCCAGCCTTTGTTAGTCTGTGTTTAACACACTCCAACCTGTGTTACCCTGAGTCTAACACACTCCAGCCTGTGTTACCTCGTGTCTAACACACTCCAGCCTGTGTTAGTCTGTGTCTAACACACTCCAGCCTGTGTAACTTTGTGTATAACACAATCAGGTCTGTGTTAGTCTGTGTCTAACACACTCCAGCCTGTGTTACCCTGAGTCTAACACACTCCAGCCTGTGTTACCCTGTGTCTAACACACTCCAGGCCTGTGTTACCCTGTGAATAACACGCTCCAGCCTGAGTTACCATGTGTCTAAAACACTCCAGCCTGTGTTTGTCTCTGTGTAACACACTCCAGCCTGGATTACACTGTGTCTAACACCCTCCAGCCTGTGATAGTCTGTATCTAGCACACTCCAGCCTGTGATAGTCTGTGTCTGACACAATCCAGCCTGTGTTAACCAGTGTCTAACAAACTCCAGCTTGTCCTACCCTGTGTCTAAAACACTCCAGCCTGTGTTACCCTGTGTCTAAGACATCCCAGTCTTTGTTAGTCTGTGTCTAACACACTCCAGCCTGTGTTACACTGTGTCTAACACATTCCAGCCTTTGTTACCCTTTGTCTAACACACTCCAGCCTGTATTAGTCTCTGTCAAACACGCTCCAGTCTGTGTTACCCTGTGTCTAACACACTCCAGCCTTTGTTACCATTTGTCTAACACACACCAGCCTGTATTAGTCTCTGTATAACATGCTCCAGTCTGTGTTACCATGTGTCTAACACACTCCAGCCTTTGTTAGTCTGTTTCTAACACACTCCAGCCTGTGTTACACTGTGTCTAACACACTCCAGCCTGTGTTACCCTGTGTCCAACATAATCCAGCCTATGTTATTCTGTGTCTAACACACTCCAGCCTGTGGTAGTTTGTATCTAACCCACTCCAGCCTGTGATGGTCTGTGTCTAACACACTCCAGCCTGTGTTAACCTGTGTCTAACACACTCCAGCCTGTGTTAACCTGTGTCTAACACACTCCAGCCTGTGTTAGTCTCTGTCTAACAGACTCCAGACTGTGTTAGTCTGTGCCTACACAGTCCAGCCTGCGTAACCTTGTGTCTACCAAGCTCCAGACTATGTTTCTCTGTGTCCAACATATTCCAGCCTGTGTTACCCTGTGTCTAACACACTCCAGCCTGTGTTAGTCTGTGTCCATCACACTCCAGCCTGTGTTAGTCTGTGTCTAACACACTCCAGGTGTGTTAGTCTGTATCTAATACATTCCAGCCCCTGTTAGTCTGTGTCTAACACACTCCAGCCTGTGTTACCCTGTGCCTAACACACTCCAGCCTGTGTTAGTCTGTATGTAACACACTCCAGCCTGTGTTAGTCTGTGCCAAACACTCTCCAGCCTGTGTCACCGTGTGTCTAAAACATTCCAGCCAATGTTACCCTGTGTCTAAAATGGTCCAGCCTGTGTTACCCTTTGTCTAACACACTCCAGCCTGTGTTAACCCGTGTTTAACACACTCCAGCCTGTGTTAGTCTGTGTCTAACACACTCCAGCCTTTGTTACACTGTGTCTAACACACTCCAGCCTGTGTTTCCCTGTGTCTAACACACTCCAGCCTGTGTTGCCCTGTGTATAACACTCTCCAGCCTGTGTTACCCTGTGTCTAACACACTCCATCCTTTGTTACACTGTGTCTAACACACTCCAGCCTGTGTATCCTGTGTCTAACAATCTCCAGCCTGTATTTCCCTGTGTCTGAAACATTCCAGCCTGTGTTACCTTTTGTCTAACACACTCCAACCTTTTTTAGTCTGTGTGTAACACACTCCAGCCTGGATTACCCTGTGGTAACACATTCCAGCCTGTGTTACCCTGTGTCTAACACACTCCAGGCTGTGTTACCCTGTGTCTAACATACTCCAGCCTTTATTACCCTGTGTCTAACACATTCCAGCCTGTGTTACCTTGTGTCTAACACACTCCAACCTCTGTTAGTCTGTGTCTAACACACGCCAGCCTGTGTTAGTCTGTAGCTAACACTCTCCAGCCTGTGATAGTCTGTGTCTGACACAATCCAGCCTGTGCTTCCCTGTGTCTAACAAACTCCAGCTTGTCTTACCCTGTGTCTAAAACACTCCAGCCTGTGTTACCCTGTGACTAAGACACCCCAGTCTGTGTTAGTCTCTGTCTAACACACTCCAGCCTGTGTTACACTGTGTCTAACACATTCCAGCCTTTGTTACCCTTTGTCTAACACACTCCAGCCTTTATTAGTCTCTGTCTAACACGCTCCCGCCTGTGTTACCCTGTGTCTAACACACTCCAGCCATTGTTAGTCTGTGTTTAACACACTCCAACCTGTGTTAATTTGTGTCTAACACATTCCAGCCTGAGTTTCCCTGTCTCCAAAACTCTCCAGCCTCGGTTTCCTGTGCCTAACACACTAAAGCCTGTGTTAGTCTGTATCTAACACACTCCAGCCTGTGTTACCCTGTGTCTAACACACTCCAGCCTGTGTTACCCTGTGTGTAACATACTCCAGCCTGTGCTATTCTGTGTCTAACACACTCCAGCCTGTGTTAGTCTGTATCTAACACACTCCAGCCTGTGTTACCCTGTGTCTAACACACTCCAGCCTGTGTTACCCTGTGTGTAACATACTCCAGCCTGTGCTATTCTGTGTCTAACACACTCCAGCCTGTGTTAGTCTGTATGTAACACACTCCAGCCTGAGTTAGTCAGTGTCAAACACACTCCAGCCTGTGACACCTTGTGTCTAACACACTCCAGCCAATGTTACCCTGTGTCTAAAATGCTCCAGCCTGTGTTACCCTTTGTCTAACACACTCCAGCCTGTGTTACCCTTTGTCTAACACACTCCAGCCTGTGTTACCCTGTGTCTAACACACTCCAGCCTGTGTTAGTCTGTGTTTAACACACTCCATCCTTTGTTACACTGTGTCTAACACACTCCAGCCTGTGTTACCCTGTGTAAAACACACTCCAGCCTGTGTTGCCCTGTGTATAACACTCTCCAGCCTGTGCTATTCTGTGTCTAACACACTCCAGCCTGTGTTAGTCTGTATGTAACACACTCCAGCCTGAGTTAGTCAGTGTCAAACACACTCCAGCCTGTGACACCTTGTGTCTACCAAACTCCAGACTATGTTTCTCTGTGTCCAACATATTCCAGCCTGTGTTACCCTTTGTCTAACACACTCCAGCCTGTGTTAGTCTGTGTCCAACACACTCCAGCCTGTGTTATTCTGTGTCTAACACACTCCAGGTGTGTTAGTCTGTATCTAATACATTCCAGCCCCTGTTAGTCTGTGTCTAACACACTCCAGCCTGTGTTACCCTGTGCCTAACACACTCCAGCCTGTGTTAGTCTGTATGTAACACACTCCAGCCTGTGTTAGTCTGTGCCAAACACTCTCCAGCCTGTGTCACCGTGTGTCTAAAACATTCCAGCCAATGTTACCCTGTGTCTAAAATGGTCCAGCCTGTGTTACCCTTTGTCTAACACACTCCAGCCTGTGTTAACCCGTGTTTAACACACTCCAGCCTGTGTTAGTCTGTGTCTAACACACTCCATCCTTTGTTACACTGTGTCTAACACACTCCAGCCTGTGTATCCTGTGTCTAACAATCTCCAGCCTGTATTTCCTTGTGTCTGAAACATTCCAGCCTGTGTTACCTTTTGTGTAACAGACTCCAACCTTTGTTAGTCTGTGTGTAACACACTCCAGCCTGGATTACCCTGTGTCTAACACATTCCAGCCTGTGTTACCTTGTGTCTAACACACTCCAACCTGTGTTAGTCTGTGTGTAACACACTCCAGCCTGGATTACCCTGTGTAAAACTCACTCCAGCCTGTGTTAGTCTGTGTCTAACACACTCCAGCCTGTGTTACCCTGTGTCTTACACACGGCAGCCTGTGTTAGTCTGTAGCTAACACTCTCCAGCCTGTGATAGTCTGTGTCTGACACAATCCAGCCTGTGTTTCCCTGTGTCTAACAAACTCCAGCTTGTCTTACCCTGTGTCTAAAACACTCCAGCCTGTATTACCCTGTGACTAAGACACCCCAGTCTGTGTTAGTCTCTGTCTAACTCACTCCAGCCTGTGTTACACTGTGTCTAACACATTCCAGCCTTTGTTACCCTGTGTCTAACACACTCCAGCCTTTGTTAGTCTGTGTTTAACACACTCCAACCTGTGTTACCCTGAGTCTAACACACTCCAGCCTGTGTTACCTCGTGTCTAACACACTCCAGCCTGTGTTAGTCTGTGTCTAACACACTCCAGCCTGTGTAACTTTGTGTATAACACAATCAGGTCTGTGTTAGTCTGTGTCTAACACACTCCAGCCTGTGTTACCCTGAGTCTAACACACTCCAGCCTGTGTTACCCTGTGTCTAACACACTCCAGGCCTGTGTTACCCTGTGAATAACACGCTCCAGCCTGAGTTACCATGTGTCTAAAACACTCCAGCCTGTGTTTGTCTCTGTGTAACACACTCCAGCCTGGATTACACTGTGTCTAACACCCTCCAGCCTGTGATAGTCTGTATCTAGCACACTCCAGCCTGTGATAGTCTGTGTCTGACACAATCCAGCCTGTGTTAACCAGTGTCTAACAAACTCCAGCTTGTCCTACCCTGTGTCTAAAACACTCCAGCCTGTGTTACCCTGTGTCTAAGACATCCCAGTCTTTGTTAGTCTGTGTCTAACACACTCCAGCCTGTGTTACACTGTGTCTAACACATTCCAGCCTTTGTTACCCTTTGTCTAACACACTCCAGCCTGTATTAGTCTCTGTCAAACACGCTCCAGTCTGTGTTACCCTGTGTCTAACACACTCCAGCCTTTGTTACCATTTGTCTAACACACACCAGCCTGTATTAGTCTCTGTATAACATGCTCCAGTCTGTGTTACCATGTGTCTAACACACTCCAGCCTTTGTTAGTCTGTTTCTAACACACTCCAGCCTGTGTTACACTGTGTCTAACACACTCCAGCCTGTGTTACCCTGTGTCCAACATAATCCAGCCTATGTTATTCTGTGTCTAACACACTCCAGCCTGTGGTAGTTTGTATCTAACCCACTCCAGCCTGTGATGGTCTGTGTCTAACACACTCCAGCCTGTGTTAACCTGTGTCTAACACACTCCAGCCTGTGTTAACCTGTGTCTAACACACTCCAGCCTGTGTTAGTCTCTGTCTAACAGACTCCAGACTGTGTTAGTCTGTGCCTACACAGTCCAGCCTGCGTAACCTTGTGTCTACCAAGCTCCAGACTATGTTTCTCTGTGTCCAACATATTCCAGCCTGTGTTACCCTGTGTCTAACACACTCCAGCCTGTGTTAGTCTGTGTCCATCACACTCCAGCCTGTGTTAGTCTGTGTCTAACACACTCCAGGTGTGTTAGTCTGTATCTAATACATTCCAGCCCCTGTTAGTCTGTGTCTAACACACTCCAGCCTGTGTTACCCTGTGCCTAACACACTCCAGCCTGTGTTAGTCTGTATGTAACACACTCCAGCCTGTGTTAGTCTGTGCCAAACACTCTCCAGCCTGTGTCACCGTGTGTCTAAAACATTCCAGCCAATGTTACCCTGTGTCTAAAATGGTCCAGCCTGTGTTACCCTTTGTCTAACACACTCCAGCCTGTGTTAACCCGTGTTTAACACACTCCAGCCTGTGTTAGTCTGTGTCTAACACACTCCAGCCTTTGTTACACTGTGTCTAACACACTCCAGCCTGTGTTTCCCTGTGTCTAACACACTCCAGCCTGTGTTGCCCTGTGTATAACACTCTCCAGCCTGTGTTACCCTGTGTCTAACACACTCCATCCTTTGTTACACTGTGTCTAACACACTCCAGCCTGTGTATCCTGTGTCTAACAATCTCCAGCCTGTATTTCCCTGTGTCTGAAACATTCCAGCCTGTGTTACCTTTTGTCTAACACACTCCAACCTTTTTTAGTCTGTGTGTAACACACTCCAGCCTGGATTACCCTGTGGTAACACATTCCAGCCTGTGTTACCCTGTGTCTAACACACTCCAGGCTGTGTTACCCTGTGTCTAACATACTCCAGCCTTTATTACCCTGTGTCTAACACATTCCAGCCTGTGTTACCTTGTGTCTAACACACTCCAACCTCTGTTAGTCTGTGTCTAACACACGCCAGCCTGTGTTAGTCTGTAGCTAACACTCTCCAGCCTGTGATAGTCTGTGTCTGACACAATCCAGCCTGTGCTTCCCTGTGTCTAACAAACTCCAGCTTGTCTTACCCTGTGTCTAAAACACTCCAGCCTGTGTTACCCTGTGACTAAGACACCCCAGTCTGTGTTAGTCTCTGTCTAACACACTCCAGCCTGTGTTACACTGTGTCTAACACATTCCAGCCTTTGTTACCCTTTGTCTAACACACTCCAGCCTTTATTAGTCTCTGTCTAACACGCTCCCGCCTGTGTTACCCTGTGTCTAACACACTCCAGCCTTTGTTAGTCTGTGTTTAACACACTCCAACCTGTGTTAATTTGTGTCTAACACATTCCAGCCTGAGTTTCCCTGTCTCCAAAACTCTCCAGCCTCGGTTTCCTGTGCCTAACACACTAAAGCCTGTGTTAGTCTGTATCTAACACACTCCAGCCTGTGTTACCCTGTGTCTAACACACTCCAGCCTGTGTTACCCTGTGTGTAACATACTCCAGCCTGTGCTATTCTGTGTCTAACACACTCCAGCCTGTGTTAGTCTGTATCTAACACACTCCAGCCTGTGTTACCCTGTGTCTAACACACTCCAGCCTGTGTTACCCTGTGTGTAACATACTCCAGCCTGTGCTATTCTGTGTCTAACACACTCCAGCCTGTGTTAGTCTGTATGTAACACACTCCAGCCTGAGTTAGTCAGTGTCAAACACACTCCAGCCTGTGACACCTTGTGTCTAACACACTCCAGCCAATGTTACCCTGTGTCTAAAATGCTCCAGCCTGTGTTACCCTTTGTCTAACACACTCCAGCCTGTGTTACCCTTTGTCTAACACACTCCAGCCTGTGTTACCCTGTGTCTAACACACTCCAGCCTGTGTTAGTCTGTGTTTAACACACTCCATCCTTTGTTACACTGTGTCTAACACACTCCAGCCTGTGTTACCCTGTGTAAAACACACTCCAGCCTGTGTTGCCCTGTGTATAACACTCTCCAGCCTGGGTTACCCTGTGTCTAACACAATCCAGCCTGTATTAGTTTGTATCTAACACCCTCAAGCCTGTGTTAGTCTGTATCTAACAAAGTCCAGCCTGTGATGGTCTGTTTCTAACACACTCCAGCCTGCGTTACCCTATGTCTAACACACTCCAGCCTGTGTTACCCTGTATCTAACACACTCCAGCCTGTATTACCCTTTGTCTAACACATTCCAGCCTGTGTTAACCAGTGTCTAACAAACACCAGCTTGTCTTACCCTGTGTCTAAAACACTCCAGCCTGTGTTACCCTGTGTCTAAGACACCCCAGTCTGTGTTAGACTGTGTCTAACACTTTCCAGCCTGTGTTACACTGTGTCTAACACATTCCAGCCTTTGTAACCCTTTGTCTAACACACACCAGCCTGTATTAGTCAATGTCTAACACGCTCCAGCCTGTGTTACCCTGTGTCTAACACGCTCCAGCCTTTGTTACCCTTTGTCTAACACACACCAGCCTGTATTAGTCTCTGTCTAACACGCTCCAGCCTGTGTTAGTCTGTATGTAACACATTCCAGCCTGTGTTATTCAGTGTCAAACACACTCCAGCCTGTGACACCTTGTGTCTAACACACTCCAGCCAATGTTATCCTGTGTCTAAAATGCTCCAGCCTGTGTTACCCTTTGTCTAACACACTCCAGCCTGTGTTACCCTGTGTCTAACACACTCCAGCCTGTGTTAGTCTGTGTCTAACACACTCCAGCCTTTGTTACACTGTGTCTAACACACTCCAGCCTGTGTTACCCTGTGTCTAACACACTCCAGCCTGTGTTGCCCTGTGTATAACACTCTCCAGCTTTTGTTACCCTGTGTCTAACACAATCCAGCCTGTATTAGTTTGTATCTAACACACTCAAGCCTGTGGTAGTCTGTATCCACCAAAGTCCAGCCTGTGATGGTCTGTTTCTAACACACTCCAGCCTGCGTTACCCTGTATCTAACACACTTCAGCCTGTATTACCCTGTGTCTAACACATTCCAGCCTGTGTTAACCAGTGTCTAACAAACACCAGCTTGTCTTACCCTGTGTCTAAAACACTCCAGCCTGTGTTACCCTGTGTCTAAGACACCCCAGTCTGTGTTAGTCTGTGTCTAACACACTCCAGCCTGTGTTACACTGTGTCTAACACATTCCAGCCTTTGTAACACTTTGTCTAACACACACCAGCCTGTATTAGTCACTGTCTAACACGCTCCAGCCTGTGTTACCCTGTGTCTAACACAATCCAGCCTTTGTTACCATTTGTCTAACACACACCAGCCTGTATTAGTCTCTGTCTATCACAAACTTCAGCCTATGTTACCCTGTGTCTAACACACTCCAGCCTGCTTTAGACTGTGTCTAACACACTCCAGCCTTTATTATCCTGTGTCTAACACACTCCAGCCTGTGTTATCCTTTGTCTAACACTCTCGGGCGTTTATTATCCTGTATCTAACACACTCCAGCCTGTATTACCCTGTGTCTTACACATTCCAGCCTGTATTACCCTGTGTCTAACAAACTCCAGCCTGTGTTAGTCTGAATCTAACACACTCCAGCCTGTGTTACCCTATATCTAACACACTCCAGCCTATGTTTGTCTTTGTCTAACACACTCCAGACTCTGTTACCCTTTGTCTAACACACGCCTGCCTGTGTTAGTCTGTATCTAACACACTCCAGCCTGTGCTAGTCTGTGTCTAACACACTCCAGCCTGTGTTACCCTGTATCTAACACACTCCAGCCTGTCATACCCTGTGTCTAACACACTTCAGCCTGTGTTACCCTGTGTCTAACACACCCCAGTCTGTGTTAGTCTGTGTCTAACACTCTCCAGCCTGTGTTACACTGTGTCTAACATTCTCCAGCCTTTGTTACCCTTTGTCGAACACACTCCAGCCTGTGTTACTCTCTGTCTAACATGCTCCAGCCTGTGTTACCCTGTGTCCAACACACTCCAGCCTGTGTTAATCTGTGTTTAACACTCTCCTGCCTGTGTTACCCTTTATCTAACACACTCCAGCCTGTGTTACCCTTTATCTAAGACACTCCAGCCTGTGTTACCCTTGTGTCTAACACATTCCAGCCTGTGTTACCTTGTGTCTAACACACTCCAGCCTTTATTACCCTGTATCTAACACACTCCAGCCTGTATTACCTTGTGTCTAACAAACTCCAACATTTGTTAGTCTGTGCCTAACACACTCCAGCCTTGGCTACCCTGTGTCTAACACACTCCAGCCTGTGTTACCCTGTGTCTAACACACTCCAGCCTGTGTTACCCTGTGTCTAACACACTCCAGCCTTTGTTACATTGTGTCTAACACACTCCAGCCTGTGTTCCCCTGAGTCTAACACACTCCAGCCTGTGTTAGTCTGGGCCTAACACACTCCAGACTTTGTTACACTGTGTCTAACAGACTCCAGCCTGTGTTGCCCTGAATCTAACGCACTCCAGCCTGTATTACCCTGTGTCTGACACATTCCAGCCAGAGTTACCTTTTGTCTAACACACTCCAGCCTGTGCTAGTCTGTGTCTAACACACTCCAGCCTGTGTTACCCTGTATCTAACACACTCCAGCCTGTCATACCCTGTGTCTAACACACTCCAGCCTGTGTTACCCTGTGTCTAACACACCCCAGTCTGTGTTAGTCTGTGTCTAACACTCTCCAGCCTGTGTTACACTGTGTCTAACATTCTCCAGCCTTTGTTACCCTTTGTCGAACACACTCCAGCCTGTGTTACTCTCTGTCTAACATGCTCCAGCCTGTGTTACCCTGTGTCCAACACACTCCAGCCTGTGTTAATCTGTGTTAACACACTCCAGCCTGTGTTACCCTTTATCTAAGACATTCCAGCCTGTGTTACCCTATGTCTAAAACACTCCAGCCTGTTTTAGTCTGTGTCTAACAAACTCCAGCCTTTGTTATCCTGTGTCTAACACACAACAGCCTGTGTTACCTTTTGTCTAACACATTCCAGCGTTTGTTATCCTATATCTAACACAATCCAGCCTGAATTACACTGTGCCTTACACATTCCAGCCTGGATTACCCTGTGTCTAACAAACTCCAGCCTGTGTTATTCTGTATCTAACACACTCCAGCCTGTGTTACCCTGTATCTAACACACTCCAGCCCGTGTTTGTCTTTGTCTAACACACTCCAGCCTGTGCTAGTCTGTGTCTAACACACTCCAGCCTGTGTTACCCTGTATCTAACACACTCCAGCCTGTCTTACCCTGTGTCTAACACACTCCAGCCTGTGTTACCCTGTGTCTAACACACCCCAGTCTGTGTTAGTCTGTGTCTAACATTCTCCAGCCTGTGTTGTACTGTGTCTAACACTCTTCAGACTTTGTTACACTTTGTCTAACACTCTCCAGCCTTTGTTACCCTTTGTCTAACACACTCCAGCCTGTGTTACCCTTTATCTAAGACACTCCAGCCTGTGTTACAATGTGTCTAACACACTCCAGCCTGTGTTACCTTGTGTCTAACACACTCCAGCCTGTATTACCATGTAACTAACACACTCCAGCCTGTGTTAGTTGGTGTCTAACACATTCCAGCCTATGTTACCTTGTGTCTAACACACTCCAGCCTTTGTTAGTCTGTGTCTAACACACTCCAGCCTTGGCTACCCTGTGTCTAACACACTCCAGCCTGTGTTACTCCTTGTCTAACAGACTCCAGCCTGTGATACCCTGTGTCTAACACACACCGGCCTGTGTTACCCTGTGTGTAACATACTCCAGCCTGTGCTATTCTGTGTCTAACACACTCCAGCCTGTGTTAGTCTGTATGTAACACACTCCAGCCTGAGTTAGTCAGTGTCAAACACACTCCAGCCTGTGACACCTTGTGTCTAACACACTCCAGCCAATGTTACCCTGTGTCTAAAATGCTCCAGCCTGTGTTACCCTTTGTCTAACACACTCCAGCCTGTGTTACCCTTTGTCTAACACACTCCAGCCTGTGTTACCCTGTGTCTAACACACTCCAGCCTGTGTTAGTCTGTGTTTAACACACTCCAGCCTTTGTTACACTGTGTCTAACACACTCCAGCCTGTGTTACCCTGTGTAAAACACATTCCAGCCTGTGTTGCCCTGTGTATAACACTCTCCAGCCTGGGTTACCCTGTGTCTAACACAATCCAGCCTGTATTAGTTTGTATCTAACACCCTCAAGCCTGTGTTAGTCTGTATCTAACAAAGTCCAGCCTGTGATGGTCTGTTTCTAACACACTCCAGCCTGCGTTACCCTATGTCTAACACACTCCAGCCTGTGTTACCCTGTATCTAACACACTCCAGCCTGTATTACCCTTTGTCTAACACATTCCAGCCTGTGTTAACCAGTGTCTAACAAACACCAGCTTGTCTTACCCTGTGTCTAAAACACTCCAGCCTGTGTTACCCTGTGTCTAAGACACCCCAGTCTGTGTTAGTCTGTGTCTAACACTTTCCAGCCTGTGTTACACTGTGTCTAACACATTCCAGCCTTTGTAACCCTTTGTCTAACACACACCAGCCTGTATTAGTCAATGTCTAACACGCTCCAGCCTGTGTTACCCTGTGTCTAACACGCTCCAGCCTTTGTTACCCTTTGTCTAACACACACCAGCCTGTATTAGTCTCTGTCTAACACGCTCCAGCCTGTGTTAGTCTGTATGTAACACATTCCAGCCTGTGTTATTCAGTGTCAAACACACTCCAGCCTGTGACACCTTGTGTCTAACACACTCCAGCCAATGTTATCCCGTGTCTAAAATGCTCCAGCCTGTGTTACCCTTTGTCTAACACACTCCAGCCTGTGTTACCCTGTGTCTAACACACTCCAGCCTGTGTTAGTCTGTGTCTAACACACTCCAGCCTTTGTTACACTGTGTCTAACACACTCCAGCCTGTGTTACCCTGTGTCTAACACACTCCAGCCTGTGTTGCCCTGTGTATAACACTCTCCAGCTTTTGTTACCATGTGTCTAACACAATCCAGCCTGTATTAGTTTGTATCTAACACACTCAAGCCTGTGGTAGTCTGTATCCACCAAAGTCCAGCCTGTGATGGTCTGTTTCTAACACACTCCAGCCTGCGTTACCCTGTATCTAACACACTTCAGCCTGTATTACCCTGTGTCTAACACATTCCAGCCTGTGTTAACCAGTGTCTAACAAACACCAGCTTGTCTTACCCTGTGTCTAAAACACTCCAGCCTGTGTTACCCTGTGTCTAAGACACCCCAGTCTGTGTTAGTCTGTGTCTAACACACTCCAGCCTGTGTTACACTGTGTCTAACACATTCCAGCCTTTGTAACACTTTGTCTAACACACACCAGCCTGTATTAGTCACTGTCTAACAGGCGCCAGCCTGTGTTACCCTGTGTCTAACACAATCCAGCCTTTGTTACCATTTGTCTAACACACACCAGCCTGTATTAGTCTCTGTCTATCACAAACTTCAGCCTATGTTACCCTGTGTCTAACACACTCCAGCCTGCTTTAGACTGTGTCTAACACACTCCAGCCTTTATTATCCTGTGTCTAACACACTCCAGCCTGTGTTATCCTTTGTCTAACACTCTCGGGCGTTTATTATCCTGTATCTAACACACTCCAGCCTGTATTACCCTGTGTCTTACACATTCCAGCCTGGATTACCCTGTGTCTAACAAACTCCAGCCTGTGTTAGTCTGAATCTAACACACTCCAGCCTGTGTTACCCTATATCTAACACACTCCAGCCTATGTTTGTCTTTGTCTAACACACTACAGACTCTGTTACCCTTTGTCTAACACACGCCTGCCTGTGTTAGTCTGTATCTAACACACTCCAGCCTGTGCTAGTCTGTGTCTAACACACTCCAGCCTGTGTTACCCTGTATCTAACACACTCCAGCCTGTCATACCCTGTGTCTAACACACTCCAGCCTGTGTTACCCTGTGTCTAACACACCCCAGTCTGTGTTAGTCTGTGTCTAACACTCTCCAGCCTGTGTGACACTGTGTCTAACATTCTCCAGCCTTTGTTACCCTTTGTCGAACACACTCCAGCCTGTGTTACTCTCTGTCTAACATGCTCCAGCCTGTGTTACCCTGTGTCCAACACACTCCAGCCTGTGTTAATCTGTGTTTAACACTCTCCTGCCTGTGTTACCCTTTATCTAACACACTCCAGCCTGTGTTACCCTTTATCTAAGACACTCCAGCCTGTGTTACCCTTGTGTCTAACACATTCCAGCCTGTGTTACCTTGTGTCTAACACACTCCAGCCTTTATTACCCTGTATCTAACACACTCCAGCCTGTATTACCTTGTGTCTAACAAACTCCAACATTTGTTAGTCTGTGCCTAACACACTCCAGCCTTGGCTACCCTGTGTCTAACACACTCCAGCCTGTGTTACCCTGTGTCTAACACACTCCAGCCTGTGTTAGTCTGTGTCTAACACACTCCAGCCTTTGTTACATTGTGTCTAACACACTCCAGCCTGTGTTCCCCTGAGTCTAACACACTCCAGCCTGTGTTAGTCTGAATCTAACACACTCCAGACTTTGTTACACTGTGTCTAACAGACTCCAGCCTGTGTTGCCCTGAATCTAACGCACTCCAGCCTGTATTACCCTGTGTCTGACACATTCCAGCCAGAGTTACCTTTTGTCTAACACACTCCAGCCTGTGCTAGTCTGTGTCTAACACACTCCAGCCTGTGTTACCCTGTATCTAACACACTCCAGCCTGTCATACCCTGTGTCTAACACACTCCAGCCTGTGTTACCCTGTGTCTAACACACCCCAGTCTGTGTTAGTCTGTGTCTAACACTCTCCAGCCTGTGTTACACTGTGTCTAACATTCTCCAGCCTTTGTTACCCTTTGTCGAACACACTCCAGCCTGTGTTACTCTCTGTCTAACATGCTCCAGCCTGTGTTACCCTGTGTCCAACACACTCCAGCCTGTGTTAATCTGTGTTTAACACTCTCCTGCCTGTGTTACCCTTTATCTAACACACTCCAGCCTGTGTTACCCTTTATCTAAGACACTCCAGCCTGTGTTACCCTTGTGTCTAACACATTCCAGCCTGTGTTACCTTGTGTCTAACACACTCCAGCCTTTATTACCCTGTATCTAACACACTCCAGCCTGTATTACCTTGTGTCTAACAAACTCCAACATTTGTTAGTCTGTGCCTAACACACTCCAGCCTTGGCTACCCTGTGTCTAACACACTCCAGCCTGTGTTACCCTGTGTCTAACACACTCCAGCCTGTGTTAGTCTGTGTCTAACACACTCCAGCCTTTGTTACATTGTGTCTAACACACTCCAGCCTGTGTTCCCCTGAGTCTAACACACTCCAGCCTGTGTTAGTCTGGGCCTAACACACTCCAGACTTTGTTACACTGTGTCTAACAGACTCCAGCCTGTGTTGCCCTGAATCTAACGCACTCCAGCCTGTATTACCCTGTGTCTGACACATTCCAGCCAGAGTTACCTTTTGTCTAACACACTCCAGCCTGTGCTAGTCTGTGTCTAACACACTCCAGCCTGTGTTACCCTGTATCTAACACACTCCAGCCTGTCATACCCTGTGTCTAACACACTCCAGCCTGTGTTACCCTGTGTCTAACACACCCCAGTCTGTGTTAGTCTGTGTCTAACACTCTCCAGCCTGTGTTACACTGTGTCTAACATTCTCCAGCCTTTGTTACCCTTTGTCGAACACACTCCAGCCTGTGTTACTCTCTGTCTAACATGCTCCAGCCTGTGTTACCCTGTGTCCAACACACTCCAGCCTGTGTTAATCTGTGTTAACACACTCCAGCCTGTGTTACCCTTTATCTAAGACATTCCAGCCTGTGTTACCCTATGTCTAAAACACTCCAGCCTGTTTTAGTCTGTGTCTAACAAACTCCAGCCTTTGTTATCCTGTGTCTAACACACAACAGCCTGTGTTACCTGTTGTCTAACACATTCCAGCGTTTGTTATCCTATATCTAACACAATCCAGCCTGAATTACACTGTGCCTTACACATTCCAGCCTGGATTACCCTGTGTCTAACAAACTCCAGCCTGTGTTATTCTGTATCTAACACACTCCAGCCTGTGTTACCCTGTATCTAACACACTCCAGCCTGTGTTTGTCTTTGTCTAACACACTCCAGCCTGTGCTAGTCTGTGTCTAACACACTCCAGCCTGTGTTACCCTGTATCTAACACACTCCAGCCTGTCTTACCCTGTGTCTAACACACTCCAGCCTGTGTTACCCTGTGTCTAACACACCCCAGTCTGTGTTAGTCTGTGTCTAACATTCTCCAGCCTGTGTTGTACTGTGTCTAACACTCTTCAGACTTTGTTACACTTTGTCTAACACTCTCCAGCCTTTGTTACCCTTTGTCTAACACACTCCAGCCTGTGTTACCCTTTATCTAAGACACTCCAGCCTGTGTTACCCTGTGTCTAACACACTCCAGCCTGTGTTACCTTGTGCCTAACACACTCCAGCCTGTATTACCATGTAACTAACACACTCCAGCCTGTGTTAGTTGGTGTCTAACACATTCCAGCCTATGTTACCTTGTGTCTAACACACTCCAGCCTTTGTTAGTCTGTGTCTAACACACTCCAGCCTTGGCTACCCTGTGTCTAACACACTCCAGCCTGTGTTACTCCTTGTCTAACAGACTCCAGCCTGTGATACCCTGTGTCTAACACACACCGGCCTGTGTTACCCTGTGTGTAACATACTCCAGCCTGTGCTATTCTGTGTCTAACACACTCCAGCCTGTGTTAGTCTGTATGTAACACACTCCAGCCTGAGTTAGTCAGTGTCAAACACACTCCAGCCTGTGACACCTTGTGTCTAACACACTCCAGCCAATGTTACCCTGTGTCTAAAATGCTCCAGCCTGTGTTACCCTTTGTCTAACACACTCCAGCCTGTGTTACCCTTTGTCTAACACACTCCAGCCTGTGTTACCCTGTGTCTAACACACTCCAGCCTGTGTTAGTCTGTGTTTAACACACTCCAGCCTTTGTTACACTGTGTCTAACACACTCCAGCCTGTGTTACCCTGTGTAAAACACACTCCAGCCTGTGTTGCCCTGTGTATAACACTCTCCAGCCTGGGTTACCCTGTGTCTAACACAATCCAGCCTGTATTAGTTTGTATCTAACACCCTCAAGCCTGTGTTAGTCTGTATCTAACAAAGTCCAGCCTGTGATGGTCTGTTTCTAACACACTCCAGCCTGCGTTACCCTATGTCTAACACACTCCAGCCTGTGTTACCCTGTATCTAACACACTCCAGCCTGTATTACCCTTTGTCTAACACATTCCAGCCTGTGTTAACCAGTGTCTAACAAACACCAGCTTGTCTTACCCTGTGTCTAAAACACTCCAGCCTGTGTTACCCTGTGTCTAAGACACCCCAGTCTGTGTTAGTCTGTGTCTAACACTTTCCAGCCTGTGTTACACTGTGTCTAACACATTCCAGCCTTTGTAACCCTTTGTCTAACACACACCAGCCTGTATTAGTCAATGTCTAACACGCTCCAGCCTGTGTTACCCTGTGTCTAACACGCTCCAGCCTTTGTTACCCTTTGTCTAACACACACCAGCCTGTATTAGTCTCTGTCTAACACTCTCCAGCCTGTGTTAGACTGTATGTAACACATTCCAGCCTGTGTTATTCAGTGTCAAACACACTCCAGCCTGTGACACCTTGTGTCTAACACACTCCAGCCAATGTTATCCCGTGTCTAAAATGCTCCAGCCTGTGTTACCCTTTGTCTAACACACTCCAGCCTGTGTTACCCTGTGTCTAACACACTCCAGCCTGTGTTAGTCTGTGTCTAACACACTCCAGCCTTTGTTACACTGTGTCTAACACACTCCAGCCTGTGTTACCCTGTGTCTAACACACTCCAGCCTGTGTTGCCCTGTGTATAACACTCTCCAGCTTTTGTTACCCTGTGTCTAACACAATCCAGCCTGTATTAGTTTGTATCTAACACACTCAAGCTTGTGGTAGTCTGTATCCACCAAAGTCCAGCCTGTGATGGTCTGTTTCTAACACACTCCAGCCTGCGTTACCCTGTATCTAACACACTTCAGCCTGTATTACCCTGTGTCTAACACATTCCAGCCTGTGTTAACCAGTGTCTAACAAACACCAGCTTGTCTTACCCTGTGTCTAAAACACTCCAGCCTGTGTTACCCTGTGTCTAAGACACCCCAGTCTGTGTTAGTCTGTGTCTAACACACTCCAGCCTGTGTTACACTGTGTCTAACACATTCCAGCCTTTGTAACACTTTGTCTAACACACACCAGCCTGTATTAGTCACTGTCTAACACGCTCCAGCCTGTGTTACCCTGTGTCTAACACAATCCAGCCTTTGTTACCATTTGTCTAACACACACCAGCCTGTATTAGTCTCTGTCTATCACAAACTTCAGCCTATGTTACCCTGTGTCTAACACACTCCAGCCTGCTTTAGACTGTGTCTAACACACTCCAGCCTTTATTATCCTGTGTCTAACACACTCCAGCCTGTGTTATCCTTTGTCTAACACTCTCGGGCGTTTATTATCCTGTATCTAACACACTCCAGCCTGTATTACCCTGTGTCTTACACATTCCAGCCTGGATTACCCTGTGTCTAACAAACTCCAGCCTGTGTTAGTCTGAATCTAACACACTCCAGCCTGTGTTACCCTATATCTAACACACTCCAGCCTATGTTTGTCTTTGTCTAACACACTCCAGACTCTGTTACCCTTTGTCTAACACACGCCTGCCTGTGTTAGTCTGTATCTAACACACTCCAGCCTGTGCTAGTCTGTGTCTAACACACTCCAGCCTGTGTTACCCTGTATCTAACACACTCCAGCCTGTCATACCCTGTGTCTAACACACTCCAGCCTGTGTTACCCTGTGTCTAACACACCCCAGTCTGTGTTAGTCTGTGTCTAACACTCTCCAGCCTGTGTTACACTGTGTCTAACATTCTCCAGCCTTTGTTACCCTTTGTCGAACACACTCCAGCCTGTGTTACTCTCTGTCTAACATGCTCCAGCCTGTGTTACCCTGTGTCCAACACACTCCAGCCTGTGTTAATCTGTGTTAACACACTCCAGCCTGTGTTACCCTTTATATAAGACATTCCAGCCTGTGTTACCCTTGTGTCTAACACATTCCAGCCTGTGTTACCTTGTGTCTAACACACTCCAGCCTTTATTACCCTGTATCTAACACACTCCAGCCTGTATTACCTTGTGTCTAACAAACTCCAACATTTGTTAGTCTGTGCCTAACACACTCCAGCCTTGGCTACCCTGTGTCTAACACACTCCAGCCTGTGTTACCCTGTGTCTAACACACTCCAGCCTGTGTTAGTCTGTGTCTAACACACTCCAGCCTTTGTTACATTGTGTCTAACACACTCCAGCCTGTGTTCCCCTGAGTCTAACACACACCAGCCTGTGTTAGTCTGGGCCTAACACACTCCAGACTTTGTTACACTGTGTCTAACAGACTCCAGCCTGTGTTGCCCTGAATCTAACGCACTCCAGCCTGTATTACCCTGTGTCTGACACATTCCAGCCAGAGTTACCTTTTGTCTAACACACTCCAGGCTTTGTTAGTCTGTGTGTAACACACTCCAGCCTGGATTACCCTGTGTCTAAAATACACCAGCCTGTGTTAGTCTGTATCTAACACACTCCAGCCTGTATTAGTCTGTGTCTAACACACTCCAGACTGTGTTACCCTGTGTCTAACTCACGCCAGCCTGTGTTAGCCTGTATCTAACACATTCCAGCCTGTGTTAGTCTGTGTCTGACACACTCCAGCCTGTGTTACCCTATGTCTAAAACACTCCAGCCTGTTTTAGTCTGTGTCTAACAAACTCCAGCCTTTGTTATCCTGTGTCTAACACACAACAGCCTGTGTTACCTTTTGTCTAACACACTCCAGCGTTTGTTATCCTATATCTAACACAATCCAGCCTGAATTACACTGTGCCTTACACATTCCAGCCTGGATTACCCTGTGTCTAACAAACTCCAGCCTGTGTTATTCTGTATCTAACACACTCCAGCCTGTGTTACATTGTGTCTAACAAACTCCAACATTTGTTAGTCTGTGTCTAACACACTCCAGCCTGTGCTACCCTGTGTCTAACACACTCCAGCCTGTGTTACCCTTTGTCTAACACACTCCAGCCTGTGTTACCATGTGTCTAACACACTCCAGCCTGTGTTAGTCTGTGTCTAAAACTCTCCAGCCTTTGTTACATTGTGTCTAACACACTCCAGCCTGTGTTCCCCTGAGTCCAACACACTCCAGCCTGTGTTAGTTTGGGTCTAACACACTCCAGACTTTGTTACACTGTGTCTAACACACTCCAGCCTGTTTTACACTGTGTCTAACAGACTCCAGCCTGTGTTGCCCTGAATCTAACGCACTCCAGCCTGTATTACCCTTTGTCTGACACATTCCAGCCAGAGTTACCTTTTGTCTAACACACTCCAGGCTTTGTTAGTCTGTGTGTAACACACTCCAGCCTGGATTACCCTGTGTCTAAAATACACCAGCCTGTGTTACTCTGTATCTAACACACTCCAGCCTGTATTAGTCTGTGTCTAACACACTCCAGACTGTGTTACCCTGTGTCTAACTCACGCCAGCCTGTGTTAGCCTGTATCTAACACACTCCAGCCTGTGTTAGTCTGTGTCTAACACACTCCAGCCTGTGTTACCCTATGTCTAAAACACTCCAGCCTGTTTTAGTCTGTGTCTAACAAACTCCAGCCTTTGTTATCCTGTGTCTAACACACAACAGCCTGTGTTACCTTTTGTCTAACACATTCCAGCGTTTGTTATCCTATATCTAACACAATCCAGCCTGAATTACACTGTGCCTTACACATTCCAGCCTGGATTACCCTGTGTCTAACAAACTCCAGCCTGTGTTATTCTGTATCTAACACACTCCAGCCTGTGTTACCCTGTATCTAACACACTCCAGCCTGTGTTTGTCTTTGTCTAACACACTCCAGCCTGTGCTAGTCTGTGTCTAACACACTCCAGCCTGTGTTACCCTGTATCTAACACACTCCAGCCTGTCTTACCCTGTGTCTAACACACTCCAGCCTGTGTTACCCTGTGTCTAACACACCCCAGTCTGTGTTAGTCTGTGTCTAACATTCTCCAGCCTGTGTTGTACTGTGTCTAACACTCTTCAGACTTTGTTACACTTTGTCTAACACTCTCCAGCCTTTGTTACCCTTTGTCTAACACACTCCAGCCTGTGTTACCCTTTATCTAAGACACTCCAGCCTGTGTTACCCTGTGTCTAACACACTCCAGCCTGTGTTACCTTGTGTCTAACACACTCCAGCCTGTATTAGCATGTAACTAACACACTCCAGCCTGTGTTAGTTGGTGTCTAACACATTCCAGCCTATGTTACCTTGTGTCTAACACACTCCAGCCTTTGTTAGTCTGTGTCTAACACACTTCAGCCTTGGCTACCCTGTGTCTAACACACTCCAGCCTGTGTTACTCCTTGTCTAACAGACTCCAGCCTGTGATACCCTGTGTCTAACACACACCGGCCTTTGTTACCCTGTGTATAACACACTCCAGCCTGTGTTCCCCTGTGTCTAACACACTCCAGCCTGTGTTAGACTGTGTCTAACACACTCCAGCCTTTGTAACCCTGTGTCTAACACACTCCAGCCTGTGTTGCCCTGTGTCTAACGTATTCCAGCCTGTGTTATCTTGTGCCTAACACACTCCAGCCTGTATTACCCTGTACCTAACACACTCCAGACTGTGTTAGTTGGTACCTAACACAAACCAGCCGTTGTTACCTTGTGTATAACACACTCCAGACTTTCTTAGTCTGTGTCTAACACACTCCAGACTTGGCTACATTGTGTCTAACACACTCCAGCCTGTGTTAGTCTGTGTCTAACACACTCCAGCCTGTGTTACCCTGTGCCTAACTCACTCCAGCCTTTTTTACCCTGTGTATAACAAACTCCAGCCTGTGTTATCCTGTGCCTAACACACTCCAGCCTTTGTTAGTCTGTTTCTAACACACGCCAGCCTTTGTTACACTGTGTCTAACACAATCCAGCCTGTGTTACCCTGTGTCTAACACAATCCAGCTTGTGTTACCCTTTGTCTAACACACTACAGCCTGTGTAACCTTGTGTAAAACACACTCAAGCCTGTGTTACCCTTTGTCTAACACACTCCAGTCCTGTGTTACCCTGTGTATAACACGCTCCAGCTGTGTTACCCTATATCTAACACACTCCAGCCTGTCTTACCCTGTTTCTAACACACTCCAGCCTGTGTTACCCTGTGTCTAACATACTTCAGCCTGTGTTAGTCTGTGTCCAACACACTCCAGCCTGTGTTAGTCTGTATCTAATACACTCAAGCCTGTGTTAATCTGTGTCTAACACACTCCTGCCTTTGTTCCCCTTTGTCTAACACAATCAAGCCTGTGTTAGTCTTTATGTAAGACACTCCAGCCTGTTTTAGTCTATGTCAAACACACTCCAGCCAATGTTACCCTGTGTCTAAAATGCTCCAGCCTGTGCTACCCTTTGTCTAACACACTACAGCCTGAGTTACCCTGTGTCTAACACACTCCAGCCTGTGTTTGTCTGTGTCTAACACACTCCAGCCTTTGTTACACTGTGCCTAACACACTCCAGCCTGTGTTACCTTATGTCTAACACACTCCAGCCTGTGTTACCCTGTAGCTAACATACTCCAGCTTGTATTACCCTTTGTCCGACACATTCCAGCCTGTGTTACCTTTTTTCTAACACACTCCAGCCTGTGTTATTCTGTATCTAACACACTCCAGCCTGTGTTACCCTGTATCTAACACACTCCAGCCTGTGTTTTTCTTTGTCTAACACACGCCTGCCTGTGCTAGTCTGTGTCTAACACACTCCAGCCTGTGTTACCCTGTATCTAACACACTCCAGCCTGTCTTACCCTGTGTCTAACACACTCCAGCCTGTGTTACCCTGTGTCTAACACACCCCAGTCTGTGTTAGTCTGTGTCTAACATTCTCCAGCCTGTGTTGTACTGTGTCTAACACTCTCCAGACTTTGTTACCCTTTGTCTAACACTCTCCAGCCTTTGTTAACCTTTGTCTAACACACTCCAGCCTGTCTTACTCTCTGTCTAACACACTACAGCCTGTGTTACCCGTGGTCTAACACGTTCCAGCCTGTGTTACCTAGTGTCTAACACACTGCAGCCTGTATTACCATGTAACTAACAGACTCCAGCCTGTGTTAGTTGGTGTCTAACACATTCCAGCCTTTGTTAGTCTGTGTCTAAGACACTCCAGCCTTGGCTACTCTGTGTCTAACACACTCCAGCCTGTGTTACTCCTTGTCTAACAGACTCCAGCCTGTGATACCCTGTGTCTAACACACACCGGCCTTTGTTACCCTGTGTATAACACACTCCAGCCTGTGTTCCCCTGTGTCTAACACACTCCAGCCTGTGTTACCCTGTGTCTAAGGTATTCCAGCCTGTGTTATCTTGTGCCTAACACACTCCAGCCTGTCTTACCCTGTGCCTAACACACTCCAGTCTGTGTTACCCTGTGTCTAACATACTCCAGCCTGTGTTAGTCTGTGTCTAACACACTCCAGCCTTTGTTACCCTGTGGCTAACACACTCCAGCCTTAGTTACCCTGTGTCTAACACACACCGGCCTTTGTTACCCTGTGTATAACACACTCCAGCCTGTGTTCCCCTGTGTCTAACACACTCCAGCCTGTGTTAGACTGTGTCTAACACACTCCAGCCTTTGTAACCCTGTGTCTAACACACTCCAGCCTGTGTTGCCCTGTGTCTAACGTATTCCAGCCTGTGTTATCTTGTGCCTAACACACTCCAGCCTGTATTACCCTGTACCTAACACACTCCAGACTGTGTTAGTTGGTATCTAACACAAACCAGCCGTTGTTACCTTGTGTATAACACACTCCAGACTTTCTTAGTCTGTGTCTAACACACTCCAGACTTGGCTACATTGTGTCTAACACACTCCAGCCTGTGTTACCCTTTGTCTAACACACTCCAGCCTGTGTTACCCTGTGCCTAACTCACTCCAGCCTTTTTTACCCTGTGTATAACAAACTCCAGCCTGTGTTATCCTGTGTCTAACACACTCCAGCCTTTGTTACACTGTGTCTAACACACGCCAGCCTTTGTTACACTGTGTCTAACACACTCCAGCCTGTGTTACCCTGTGTCTAACACAATCCAGCTTGTGTTACCCTTTGTCTAACACACTACAGCCTGTGTAACCTTGTGTAAAACACACTCAAGCCTGTGTTACCCTTTGTCTAACACACTCCAGTCCTGTGTTACCCTGTGTATAACACGCTCCAGCTGTGTTACCCTATATCTAACACACTCCAGCCTGTCTTACCCTGTTTCTAACACACTCCAGCCTGTGTTACCCTGTGTCTAACATACTTCAGCCTGTGTTAGTCTGTGTCCAACACACTCCAGCCTGTGTTAGTCTGTATCTAATACACTCAAGCCTGTGTTAATCTGTGTCTAACACACTCCTGCCTTTGTTTCCCTTTGTCTAACACAATCAAGCCTGTGTTAGTCTTTATGTAAGACACTCCAGCCTGTTTTAGTCTATGTCAAACACACTCCAGCCAATGTTACCCTGTGTCTAAAATGCTCCAGCCTGTGCTACCCTTTGTCTAACACACTACAGCCTGAGTTACCCTGTGTCTAACACACTCCAGCCTGTGTTTGTCTGTGTCTAACACACTCCAGCCTTTGTTACACTGTGCCTAACACACTCCAGCCTGTGTTACCTTATGTCTAACACACTCCAGCCTGTGTTACCCTGTAGCTAACATACTCCAGCTTGTATTACCCTTTGTCTGACACATTCCAGCCTGTGTTACCTTTTTTCTAACACACTCCAGCCTGTGTTATTCTGTATCTAACACACTCCAGCCTGTGTTACCCTGTATCTAACACACTCCAGCCTGTGTTTTTCTTTGTCTAACACACTCCAGCCTGTGCTAGTCTGTGTCTAACACACTCCAGCCTGTGTTACCCTGTATCTAACACACTCCAGCCTGTCTTACCCTGTGTCTAACACACTCCAGCCTGTGTTACCCTGTGTCTAACACACCCCAGTCTGTGTTAGTCTGTGTCTAACATTCTCCAGCCTGTGTTGTACTGTGTCTAACACTCTCCAGACTTTGTTACCCTTTGTCTAACACTCTCCAGCCTTTGTTAACCTTTGTCTAACACACTCCAGCCTGTCTTACTCTCTGTCTAACACACTACAGCCTGTGTTACCCGTGGTCTAACACGTTCCAGCCTGTGTTACCTAGTGTCTAACACACTGCAGCCTGTATTACCATGTAACTAACAGACTCCAGCCTGTGTTAGTTGGTGTCTAACACATTCCAGCCTTTGTTAGTCTGTGTCTAAGACACTCCAGCCTTGGCTACTCTGTGTCTAACACACTCCAGCCTGTGTTACTCCTTGTCTAACAGACTCCAGCCTGTGATACCCTGTGTCTAACACACACCGGCCTTTGTTACCCTGTGTATAACACACTCCAGCCTGTGTTCCCCTGTGTCTAACACACTCCAGCCTGTGTTACCCTGTGTCTAAGGTATTCCAGCCTGTGTTATCTTGTGCCTAACACACTCCAGCCTGTCTTACCCTGTGCCTAACACACTCCAGTCTGTGTTACCCTGTGTCTAACATACTCCAGCCTGTGTTAGTCTGTGTCTAACACACTCCAGCCTTTGTTACCCTGTGGCTAACACACTCCAGCCTTAGTTACCCTGTGTCTAACACACAACTGCCTGTGTTACCCTGTGTCTAACACACTCAAGCCTGTGTTACCCTTTTTCTATCAGACTCCAGGCCTGTGTTACCCTGTGTATAACACGCTCCAGCCTGTGTTACCCTTTGTCTAACAAACTCCAATCTGTCTTACCCTGTGTCTAACACTATGCAGCTGTGTTTGCCTGTGTCTAACACACTCCAGCCTGTGTTACCCTTTGTCTAACACACTCCAGCCTTTTTTACCCTGTGTATAACACACGCCAGCCTGTGTTATCCTGTGTCTAACACACTCCAGCCTTTGTTAGTCTGTGTCTAACACTCTCCAGCCTTTGTTACCCTTTGTCTAACACACTCCAGTCCTGTGTTACCCTGTGTATAACACGCTCCAGCCTGTGTTACCCTTTGTCAACACACTCCAACCTGTCTTACCCTGTGTCTGACACACTCCAGCTGTGTTACCCTGTGTCTAAGACACTCAAGCCTGTGTTACCCTGTGTCTAAAATACTCCAGCCTGTGTTAGTCTGTGTCCAGCACACTCCAGCCTGTGTTACCCTGTATCTAACACACTCTAGCCTGTCTTACCCTGTGTCTAACACACTCCAGCCTGTGTTAGTCTGTATCTAATACACTCCAGCCTGTGTTAGTCTGTGTCTAACACACTCCAGCCTGTGTTAACCTGTATCTAATACACTCCAGCCTGTGTTAGTCTGTGTCTAACACACTCCAGCCTGTGTTAACCTGTATCTAACACACTCCAGCCTGTCTTACCCTGTGTCTAACACACTCCAGCCTATGTTACCCTGTGTCTAACATACTTCAGCCTGTGTTAGTCTGTGTCCAACACACTCCAGCCTGTGTTAGTCTGTATCTAATACACTCCAGCCTGTGTTAGTCTGTGTCCAACACACTCCAGCCTGTGTTAGTCTGTATCTAATACACTCCAGCCTGTGTTAATCTGTGTCTAACACACTCCTGCCTTTGTTCCCCTTGGTATAAAACAATCCAGCCTGTGTTAGTCTTTATGTAAGACACTCCAGCCTGTTTTAGTCTGTGTCAAACACACTCCAGCCTGTGTCACCCTGTGTCTAACACACTCCACCCAATGTTACCCTGTGTCTAAAATGCTCCAGCCTGTGTTACCCTTTGTCTAACACACTCCAGCCTGAGTTACACTGTGTCTAACACACTCCAGCCTTTGTTTGTCTGTGTCTAACACACTCCAGCCTTTGTTACAGTGTGCCTAACACACTCCAGCCTGTGTTACCCTGTGTCTAACACACTGCAGCCTGTGTTACCCTGTAGCTAACATACGCCAGCCTGTATTACCCTTTGTCTGACACATTCCAGCCTTTGTTACTTTTTTTCTAACACACTCCAGCCTATGTTAGTCTGTGTGTAACAGACTCCAGCCAGGATTACCCTGTGTCTAACACACTCCATCCTGTGTTAGTCAGTATCTAACACACTCTAGCCTGTGTTAGTCTGTGTCTAACACACGCCAGCCTGTGTTAGCCTGTATCTAACACACTCCAGCCTGTGTTATACTGTGTCTAACACACTCCAGCCTGTGTTACCCTGTGTCAAACACAATCCAGCCTGTGTTAGTCTGTGTCTGACAAACTCCAGCCTTTGTTATCCTGTGTCTAACACACTCCAGCGTTTGTTACCCTTTATCTAACACACTCCAGGCTGTATTTCCCTGTGTCTAACACATTCCAGCCTGGATTACCCTGTGTCTAACACACTCCAGCCTTTGTTTGTCTTTATCAGCACACTCCAACCTGTGTTATCCTTTGCCTAATACATTCCAGCCTGTGTTAGTCTGTATCTAACACACTCCAGCCTGTATTACTCTGAGTCTAACACACTCCAGCCTGTGTTAGCCTGTATCTAACACACTCCAGCCTGTCTTAACCTGTGTCTAACACACTCCAGCCTGTGTTACCCTGTGTCTAACACACTCCAGCCTGTCTTACCCTGTGTCTAACACAGTCCTGCCTGTGTAACCTTGTGTATAACACACTCAAGCCTGTGTTACCCTTTGTCTAACTCAATCCAGCTGTGTTACCATGTGTCTAACACACTCCAGCTTGTGTTACCCTGTGTCTAACATATTCCAGCCAATGTTAATCTGTGTCCAACAAACTCCACCTGTGTTATTCTGTATCTAATACACTCCAGCCTGTGTTAGTCTGTGTCTAACACAATCCAGCCTGTGTTACCCTGTCTTTAACACACTCCAGCCTGTCTTACCCTGTTTCTAACACACTCCAGCCTGTGTTACCCTGTGTCTAACATACTCCAGCCTGTGTTAGTCTCTGTCCAACATGCTCCAGCCTGTGTTAGTCTGTATCTTATACACTTCAGCCTGTGTTAGTCTCTGTCTAACACACTCCAGCCTGTGTTACCCTGTATCTAACACACTCCAGCCTTTGTTTGTCTGTGTCTAACACACTCCAGCCTTTGTTACAGTGTGCCTAACACACTCCAGCCTGTGTTACCCTGTGTCTAACACACTGCAGCCTGTGTTACCCTGTAGCTAACATACGCCAGCCTGTATTACCCTTTGTCTGACACACTCCAGCCTGTGTTACCCTGTATCTAACACACTCCAGCCTGTGTTACCCTGTGTCTAACACACTCCAGCCTGTGTTACCCTGTGTCTAACACACTCCAGCCTGTGTTACCCTGTATCTAACACACTCCAGCCTGTCTTACCATGTGTCTAACACACTCCATCCTGTCTTACCCTGTGTCTAACATACTTCAGCCTGTGTTAGTCTGTGTCCAACACACTCCAGCCTGTGTTAGTCTGTATCTAATACACTCCAGCCTGTGTTAGTCTGTGTCCAACACACTCCAGCCTGTGTTAGTCTGTATCTAATACACTCCAGCCTATGTTAATCTGTGTCTAACACACTCCTGCCTTTGTTCCCCTTGGTATAAAACAATCCAGCCTGTGTTAGTCTTTATGTAAGACACTCCAGCCTGTTTTAGTCTGTGTCAAACACACTCCAGCCTGTGTCACCCTGTGTCTAACACACTCCACCCAATGTTACCCTGTGTCTAAAATGCTCCAGCCTGTGTTACCCTTTGTCTAACACACTCCAGCCTGAGTTACACTGTGTCTAACACACTCCAGCCTGTGTTTGTCTGTGTCTAACACACTCCAGCCTTTGTTACAGTGTGCCTAACACACTCCAGCCTGTGTTACCCTGTGTCTAACACACTGCAGCCTGTGTTACCCTGTAGCTAACATACGCCAGCCTGTATTACCCTTTGTCTGACACATTCCAGCCTTTGTTACCTTTTTTCTAACACACTCCAGCCTATGTTAGTCTGTGTGTAACAGACTCCAGCCAGGATTACCCTGTGTCTAACACACTCCATCCTGTGTTAGTCAGTATCTAACACACTCTAGCCTGTGTTAGTCTGTGTCTAACACACGCCAGCCTGTGTTAGCCTGTATCTAACACACTCCAGCCTGTGTTATACTGTGTCTAACACACTCCAGCCTGTGTTACCCTGTGTCAAACACAATCCAGCCTGTGTTAGTCTGTGTCTGACACAATCCAGCCTGTGTTACCCTGTCTTTAACACACTCCAGCCTGTCTTACCCTGTTTCTAACACACTCCAGCCTGTGTTACCCTGTGTCTAACATACTCCAGCCTGTGTTAGTCTCTGTCCAACATGCTCCAGCCTGTGTTAGTCTGTATCTTATACACTTCAGCCTGTGTTAGTCTCTGTCTAACACACTCCAGCCTGTGTTACCCTGTATCTAACACACTCCAGCCTGTCTTAACCTGTGTCTAACACACTCCAGCCTGTGTTACCCTGTGTCTAACACACCCCAGTCTGTGTTAGTCTGTGTCTAACACTCTCCAGCCTGTGTTACCCTGTGTCTAACACACTCCAGCCTGTGTTACCCTGTGTCTAACATGCTCCAGCCTGTGTTAGTCTCTGTCCAACATGCTCCAGCCTGTGTTAGTCTGTATCTTATACACTTCAGCCTGTGTTAGTCTCTGTCTAACACACTCCAGCCTGTGTTACCCTGTATCTAACACACTCCAGCCTGTCTTAACCTGTGTCTAACACACTCCAGCCTGTGTTACCCTGTGTCTAACACACCCCAGTCTGTGTTAGTCTGTGTCTAACACTCTCCAGCCTGTGTTACCCTTTATCTAAGAAAACCCAGTCTGTGTTTGGCTGTGTCTAACACTCTCCAGCCTGTGTTACCCTGTGTCTAACATACTCCAGCCTGTGTTACCCTGGGTCTAACACATTCCAGCCTGTGTTACCTTGTGTCTAACACACTCCAGCCTGTGTTACCCTGTATCTAACACACTCCAGCCTGTGTTACTCTGTGTCTAACACACTCCAGCCTGTGTTACCCTGTGTCTAACACACCCCAGTCTGTGTTAGTCTGTGTCTAACACTCTCCAGCCTGTGTTACCCTTTATCTAAGAAAACCCAGTCTGTGTTTGGCTGTGTCTAACACTCTCCAGCCTGTGTTACCCTGTGTCTAACATACTCCAGCCTGTGTTACCCTGGGTCTAACACATTCCAGCCTGTGTTACCTTGTGCCTAACACACTCCAGCCTGTGTTACCCTGTATCTAACACACTCCAGCCTGTGTTACTCTGTGTCTAACACACTCCAGCCTGTGTTACCCTGTGTCTAACACACTCCAGCCTGTCTTACCCTGTGTCTAACACAGTCCTGCCTGTGTAACCTTGTGTATAACACACTCAAGCCTGTGTTACCCTTTGTCTAACTCAATCCAGCTGTGTTACCCTGTGTCTAACATATTCCAGCCAATGTTAATCTGTGTCCAACAAACTCCACCTGTGTTATTCTGTATCTAATACACTCCAGCCTGTGTTAGTCTGTGTCTAACACAATCCAGCCTGTGTTACCCTGTCTTTAACACACTCCAGCCTGTCTTACCCTGTTTCTAACACACTCCAGCCTGTGTTACCCTGTGTCTAACATACTCCAGCCTGTGTTAGTCTCTGTCCAACATGCTCCAGCCTGTGTTAGTCTGTATCTTATACACTTCAGCCTGTGTTAGTCTCTGTCTAACACACTCCAGCCTGTGTTACCCTGTATCTAACACACTCCAGCCTTTGTTTGTCTGTGTCTAACACACTCCAGCCTTTGTTACAGTGTGCCTAACACACTCCAGCCTGTGTTACCCTGTGTCTAACACACTGCAGCCTGTGTTACCCTGTAGCTAACATACGCCAGCCTGTATTACCCTTTGTCTGACACACTCCAGCCTGTGTTACCCTGTATCTAACACACTCCAGCCTGTGTTACCCTGTGTCTAACACACTCCAGCCTGTGTTACCCTGTGTCTAACACACTCCAGCCTGTGTTACCCTGTATCTAACACACTCCAGCCTGTCTTACCATGTGTCTAACACACTCCATCCTGTCTTACCCTGTGTCTAACATACTTCAGCCTGTGTTAGTCTGTGTCCAACACACTCCAGCCTGTGTTAGTCTGTATCTAATACACTCCAGCCTGTGTTAGTCTGTGTCCAACACACTCCAGCCTGTGTTAGTCTGTATCTAATACACTCCAGCCTATGTTAATCTGTGTCTAACACACTCCTGCCTTTGTTCCCCTTGGTATAAAACAATCCAGCCTGTGTTAGTCTTTATGTAAGACACTCCAGCCTGTTTTAGTCTGTGTCAAACACACTCCAGCCTGTGTCACCCTGTGTCTAACACACTCCACCCAATGTTACCCTGTGTCTAAAATGCTCCAGCCTGTGTTACCCTTTGTCTAACACACTCCAGCCTGAGTTACACTGTGTCTAACACACTCCAGCCTGTGTTTGTCTGTGTCTAACACACTCCAGCCTTTGTTACAGTGTGCCTAACACACTCCAGCCTGTGTTACCCTGTGTCTAACACACTGCAGCCTGTGTTACCCTGTAGCTAACATACGCCAGCCTGTATTACCCTTTGTCTGACACATTCCAGCCTTTGTTACCTTTTTTCTAACACACTCCAGCCTATGTTAGTCTGTGTGTAACAGACTCCAGCCAGGATTACCCTGTGTCTAACACACTCCATCCTGTGTTAGTCAGTATCTAACACACTCTAGCCTGTGTTAGTCTGTGTCTAACACACGCCAGCCTGTGTTAGCCTGTATCTAACACACTCCAGCCTGTGTTATACTGTGTCTAACACACTCCAGCCTGTGTTACCCTGTGTCAAACACAATCCAGCCTGTGTTAGTCTGTGTCTGACACAATCCAGCCTGTGTTACCCTGTCTTTAACACACTCCAGCCTGTCTTACCCTGTTTCTAACACACTCCAGCCTGTGTTACCCTGTGTCTAACATACTCCAGCCTGTGTTAGTCTCTGTCCAACATGCTCCAGCCTGTGTTAGTCTGTATCTTATACACTTCAGCCTGTGTTAGTCTCTGTCTAACACACTCCAGCCTGTGTTACCCTGTATCTAACACACTCCAGCCTGTCTTAACCTGTGTCTAACACACTCCAGCCTGTGTTACCCTGTGTCTAACACACCCCAGTCTGTGTTAGTCTGTGTCTAACACTCTCCAGCCTGTGTTACCCTGTGTCTAACACACTCCAGCCTGTGTTACCCTGTGTCTAACATGCTCCAGCCTGTGTTAGTCTCTGTCCAACATGCTCCAGCCTGTGTTAGTCTGTATCTTATACACTTCAGCCTGTGTTAGTCTCTGTCTAACACACTCCAGCCTGTGTTACCCTGTATCTAACACACTCCAGCCTGTCTTAACCTGTGTCTAACACACTCCAGCCTGTGTTACCCTGTGTCTAACACACCCCAGTCTGTGTTAGTCTGTGTCTAACACTCTCCAGCCTGTGTTACCCTTTATCTAAGAAAACCCAGTCTGTGTTTGGCTGTGTCTAACACTCTCCAGCCTGTGTTACCCTGTGTCTAACATACTCCAGCCTGTGTTACCCTGGGTCTAACACATTCCAGCCTGTGTTACCTTGTGTCTAACACACTCCAGCCTGTGTTACCCTGTATCTAACACACTCCAGCCTGTGTTACTCTGTGTCTAACACACTCCAGCCTGTGTTACCCTGTGTCTAACACACCCCAGTCTGTGTTAGTCTGTGTCTAACACTCTCCAGCCTGTGTTACCCTTTATCTAAGAAAACCCAGTCTGTGTTTGGCTGTGTCTAACACTCTCCAGCCTGTGTTACCCTGTGTCTAACATACTCCAGCCTGTGTTACCCTGGGTCTAACACATTCCAGCCTGTGTTACCTTGTGTCTAACACACTCCAGCCTGTGTTACCCTGTATCTAACACACTCCAGCCTGTGTTAGTCTCTGTCTAACACACTCCAGCCTGTGTTACCCTGTATCTAACACACTCCAGCCTGTCGTAACCTGTGTCTAACACACTCCAGCCTGTGTTACCCTGTGTCTAACACACCCCAGTCTGTGTTAGTCTGTGTCTAACACTCTCCAGCCTGTGTTACCCTGTGTCTAACACACTCCAGCCTGTGTTACCCTGTGTCTAACATACTCCAGCCTGTGTTAGTCTCTGTCCAACATGCTCCAGCCTGTGTTAGTCTGTATCTTATACACTTCAGCCTGTGTTAGTCTCTGTCTAACACACTCCAGCCTGTGTTACCCTGTATCTAACACACTCCAGCCTGTCTTAACCTGTGTCTAACACACTCCAGCCTGTGTTACCCTGTGTCTAACACACCCCAGTCTGTGTTAGTCTGTGTCTAACACTCTCCAGCCTGTGTTACCCTTTATCTAAGAAAACCCAGTCTGTGTTTGGCTGTGTCTAACACTCTCCAGCCTGTGTTACCCTGTGTCTAACATACTCCAGCCTGTGTTACCCTGGGTCTAACACATTCCAGCCTGTGTTACATTGTGTCTAACACACTCCAGCCTGTGTTACCCTGTATCTAACACACTCCAGCCTGTGTTACTCTGTGTCTAACACACTCCAGCCTGTGTTACTCTGTGTCTTACACACTCCGGCTTTTGTTACCCTTTCTCGAACACATTCGAGCCTGCGTTAGTCTCTGTCTAACACGCTCCAGCTTGTGTTACCCTGTTTCTAACACACTCCAGCCTGTGTTAGTCTGTGTTAACACACTCCAGCTTGTTTTACCCTATGTCTAACACACTCCAGCCTTGTTACTCTTTATCTAAGACACTTCAGCCTGTGTTACCCTGTTTCGTACACATTGCAGCCTGTGTTACCTTGTGTCTAACACACTCCAGCCTGTGTTACCCTGTATCTAACACACTCCAGCCTGTGTTAGTTGGTGTCTAACACATTCAAGCCTATGTTGCCTTGTGTCTAACACACTCCAGCCTGTGTTACCCTGTTTCTAAGACACTCCAGCCTTGGCTACACTGTGTCTAATACACTCCAGCCTGTGTTACCCTTTGTCTCAGACACTCCAGCCTGTGTTAGTCTGTGTCTAACACACTCCAGCCTTTGTTACCCTGTGTCTAACACACCCCAGTCTGTGTTACCCTGTGTCTAACACACCCCAGTCTGTGTTAGTCTGCGGCTTACAATCTCCAGCCTGTGTTACACTGTGTCTAACACACTCCAGCCTGTGTTACCCTGTGTCTAACATACTTCAGCCTGTGTTAGTCTGTGTCCAACACACTCCAGCCTGTGTTAGTCTGTATCTAATACACTCCAGCCTGTGTTAGTCTGTGTCTAACACACTCCAGCCTGTGTTAACCTGTATCTAACACACTCCAGCCTGTCTTACCATGTGTCTAACACACTCCATCCTGTCTTACCCTGTGTCTAACATACTTCAGCCTGTGTTAGTCTGTGTCCAACACACTCCAGCCTGTGTTAGTCTGTATCTAATACACTCCAGCCTGTGTTAGTCTGTGTCCAACACACTCCAGCCTGTGTTAGTCTGTATCTAATACACTCCAGCCTATGTTAATCTGTGTCTAACACACTCCTGCCTTTGTTCCCCTTGGTATAAAACAATCCAGCCTGTGTTAGTCTTTATGTAAGACACTCCAGCCTGTTTTAGTCTGTGTCAAACACACTCCAGCCTGTGTCACCCTGTGTCTAACACACTCCACCCAATGTTACCCTGTGTCTAAAATGCTCCAGCCTGTGTTACCCTTTGTCTAACACACTCCAGCCTGAGTTACACTGTGTCTAACACACTCCAGCCTGTGTTTGTCTGTGTCTAACACACTCCAGCCTTTGTTACAGTGTGCCTAACACACTCCAGCCTGTGTTACCCTGTGTCTAACACACTGCAGCCTGTGTTACCCTGTAGCTAACATACGCCAGCCTGTATTACCCTTTGTCTGACACATTCCAGCCTTTGTTACCTTTTTTCTAACACACTCCAGCCTATGTTAGTCTGTGTGTAACAGACTCCAGCCAGGATTACCCTGTGTCTAACACACTCCATCCTGTGTTAGTCAGTATCTAACACACTCTAGCCTGTGTTAGTCTGTGTCTAACACACGCCAGCCTGTGTTAGCCTGTATCTAACACACTCCAGCCTGTGTTATACTGTGTCTAACACACTCCAGCCTGTGTTACCCTGTGTCAAACACAATCCAGCCTGTGTTAGTCTGTGTCTGACAAACTCCAGCCTTTGTTATCCTGTGTCTAACACACTCCAGTCTGTGTTACCCTTTGTCTAACACACTCCAGCGTTTGTTACCCTTTATCTAACACACTCCAGGCTGTATTTCCCTGTGTCTAACACATTCCAGCCTGGATTACCCTGTGTCTAACACACTCCAGCCTTTGTTTGTCTTTATCAGCACACTCCAACCTGTGTTATCCTTTGCCTAACACATTCCAGCCTGTGTTAGTCTGTATCTAACACATTCCAGCCTGTCTTAACCTGTGTCTAACACACTCCAGCCTGTGTTACCCTGTGTCTAACACACTCCAGCCTGTCTTACCCTGTGTCTAACACAGTCCTGCCTGTGTAACCTTGTGTATAACACACTCAAGCCTGTGTTACCCTTTGTCTAACTCAATCCAGCTGTGTTACCCTGTGTCTAACACACTCCAGCCTGTGTTACCCTGTGTCTAACATATTCCAGCCTATGTTAATCTGTGTCCAACAAACTCCACCTGTGTTATTCTGTATCTAATACACTCCAGCCTGTGTTAGTCTGTGTCTAACACACTCCAGCCTGTGTTACCCTGTCTTTAACACACTCCAGCCTGTCTTACCCTGTGTCTATCATACTCCAGCCTGTGTTAGTCTCTGTCCAACATGCTCCAGCCTGTGTTAGTCTGTATCTTATACACTTCAGCCTGTGTTAGTCTCTGTCTAACACACTCCAGCCTGTGTTACCCTGTATCTAACACACTCCAGCCTGTCTTAACCTGTGTCTAACACACTCCAGCCTGTGTTACCCTGTGTCTAACACACCCCAGTCTGTGTTAGTCTGTGTCTAACACTCTCCAGCCTGTGTTACCCTGTGTCTAACACACTCCAGCCTGTGTTAGTCTGTGTTTAACACACTCAAGCCTGTGTTACCCTTTGTCTAACACACTCCAGCCTGTGTTACCCTTTATCTAAGACAACCCAGTCTGTGTTTGGCTGTGTCTAACACTCTCCAGCCTGTGTTACCCTGTGTCTAACATACTCCAGCCTGTGTTACCCTGGGTCTAACACATTCCAGCCTGTGTTACCTTGTGCCTAACACACTCCAGCCTGTGTTACCCTGTATCTAACACACTCCAGCCTGTGTTACTCTGTGTCTAACACACTCCAGCCTGTGTTACTCTGTGTCTTACACACTCCGGCTTTTGTTACCCTTTCTCGAACACATTCGAGCCTGCGTTAGTCTCTGTCTAACATGCTCCAGCTTGTGTTACCCTGTTTCTAACACACTCCAGCCTGTGTTAGTCTGTGTTAACACACTCCAGCTTGTTTTACCCTATGTCTAACACACTCCAGCCTTGTTACTCTTTATCTAAGACACTCCAGCCTGTGTTACCCTGTTTCGTACACATTGCAGCCTGTGTTACCTTGTGTCTAACACACTCCAGCCTGTGTTACGCTGTATCTAACACACTCCAGCCTGTGTTAGTTGGTGTCTAACACATTCCAGCCTATGTTGCCTTGTGTCTAACACACTCCAGCCTGTGTTACCCTGTTTCTAAGACACTCCAGCCTTGGCTACACTGTGTCTAATACACTCCAGCCTGTGTTACCCTTTGTCTAAGACACTCCAGCCTGTGTTAGTCTGTGTCTAACACACTCCAGCCTTTGTTACCCTGTGTCTAACACACTCCAGCCTGTGTTACCCTGTGTCTAACACACTCACGCCTGTGTTACCCTTTGTCTAACACACTCAAATCTGTCTTACCCTGTGTCTAACACAATCCAGCTGTGTTAGCCTGTGCCTAACACACTCCAGACTGTGTTACCCTGTGTCTAACATACTATAGCTTGTGTTAGTCTGTGTCCAACAAACTCCACCTGTGTTAGGCTGTATCTAATACACTCCAGCCTGTGTTAGTCTGTGTCTAACACACTCCAGCCTGGGTTACCCTCTCTTTACCACACTCCAGCCTGTCTTACCTTGTTTCTAACACACTCCAGCCTGTGTTACCCTGTGTCTAACATACTCCAGCCTGTGTTAGTCTCTGTCCAACATGCTCCAGCCTGTGTTAGTCTGTATCTTATACACTTCAGCCTGTGTTAGTCTCTGTGTAACACACTCCAACCTGTGTTACCCTGTATCTAACACACTCCAGCCTGTCTTAACCTGTGTCTAACACACTCCAGCCTGTGTTACCCTGTGTCTAACACACCCCAGTCTGTGTTAGTCTGTGTCTAACACTCTCCAGCCTGTGTTACCCTGTGTCTAACACACTCCAGCCTGTGTTAGTCTGTGTTTAACACACTCAAGCCTGTGTTACCCTTTGTCTAACACACTCCAGCCTGTGTTACCCTTTATCTAAGACAACCCAGTCTGTGTTTGGCTGTGTCTAACACTCTCCAGCCTGTGTTACCCTGTGTCTAACATACTCCAGCCTGTGTTACCCTGGGTCTAACACATTCCAGCCTGTGTTACCTTGTGTCTAACACACTCCAGCCTGTGTTACCCTGTATCTAACACACACCAGCCTGTGTTACTCTGTGTCTAACACACTCCAGCCTGTGTTACTCTGTGTCTTACACACTCCGGCTTTTGTTACCCTTTCTCGAACACATTCGAGCCTGCGTTAGTCTCTGTCTAACACGCTCCAGCTTGTGTTATCCTTTTCTAACACACTCCAGCCTGTGTTAGTCTGTCTTAACACACTCCAGCTTGTTTTACCCTATGTCTAACACACTCCAGCCTTGTTACTCTTTATCTAAGACACTGCAGCCTGTGTTACCCTGTTTTGTATACATTGCAGCCTGTGTTACCTTGTGTCTAACACACTCCAGCCTGTGTTACCCTGTATCTAACACACTCCAGCCTGTGTTAGTTGGTGTCTAACACATTCCAGCCTATCTCGCCTTGTGTCTAACACACTCCAGCCTGTGTTACCCTGTTTCTAAGACACTCCAGCCTTGGCTACACTGTGTCTAATACACTCCAGCCTGTGTTACCCTTTGTCTAAGACACTCCAGCCTGTGTTAGTCTGTGTCTAACACACTCCAGCCTTTGTTACCCTGTGTCTAACACACTCCAGCCTTGTTACTCTTTATCTAAGAAACTCCAGCCTTTGATACCCTGTTTCTAACACATGGCAGCCTGTGTTACCTTGTGTCTAACACACTCCAGTCTGTGTTACCCTGTATCTAACACACTCCAGCCTGTGTTAGTTGGTGTCTAACACATTCCAGCCTCTGTTGCCTTGTGTCTAACACACTCGAGACTTTGTTAGTCTGTGTCTAAGACACTCCAGCCTTGGCTACTCTGTGTCTAATACACTCCAGCCTGTGTTACCCTTTGTCTAACACACTCCAGCCTGTGTTAGTCTGTGTCTAACACACTCCAGCCTTTGTTACCCTGTGTCTAAAACACTTCAGCCTGTGTTACCCTGTTTCTAACACACTCCAGCAAGTGTTCCCCTGTGTCTAACACACTCAAGCCTGTGTTACCCATTGTCTAACACACTCCAGGCCTATGTTACCCTGTGTATAACACGCTCCAGCCTGTGTTACCCTTTGTCTAACACACTCCAACCCGTCTTACCCTGTGTCAAACACAATCCAGCAGAGTTACCCTGTGTCTAACACACTCCAGCCTGTGTTACACAGTATCAAACAAACTCCAGCCTGTCTTAGCCTGTGTCTAAAACACTCCAGCCTGTGATACCTTGTGTCTAAAATACTCCAGCCTGTGTTAGTCTGTGTCCAACACACTCCAGCATGTGTTCCCCTGTGTCTAACACACTCCAGCCGGTGTTAGTCTGTTTCTAAAACACTCCAGCCTGGGTTCCCCTGTGTCTAACACTCTCCAGCCTGTGTTACCCTGTGTCTAACACACTCAAACCTGTGTTACCCTTTGTCTAACACACTCCAGGCCTGTGTTACCCTGTGTATAACACGCTCCAGCCTGTGTTACCCTTTGTCTAACACACCTCAGCCTGACGTACCCTGTAGCTAACACACTCCATCCTGTGTTTGTCTTTGTCTAACACACTCCAGCCTGTGTTACCCTTTGTCTAACACATGCCAGCATGTGTTAATCTGTATCTAACACACTCCAGCTTGTGTTTGTCTGTGTCTAACACAATCCAGCCTGTCTTACCCTGGATCTAAACACACTCCATCCAGTGTTTGTCTTTGTCTAACACACTCCAGCCTGTGCTAAACTTTGTCTAACAAACGCCAGCCTGTGTTACCCTGTGTCTAACACACTCCAGCCTGTGTTAGTCTGTGTCTAACACACTCCAGCCTTTGTTCCCCTTTGTCTAACACACTCCAGCCTGTGTTAACCTGTGTCTAACACACTCCAGCCTGTGTTACCCTGTGTCTAACACACTCAAGCCTGTGTTACCCTTTGTCTAACACACTCCAGGCCTGTGTTACCCTGTTTCTAACACACTTCAGCCAATGTTACACTGTGTCTAAAATGCTGCAGCCTGTGTTACCCTTTGTCTAACACACCTCAACCTTACCTACCCTGTATCTAACACACTCCATCCTGTGTTTGTCTTTGTCTAACACACTCCAGCCTGTGTTACCCATTGTCTAACACATGCCAGCATGTGTTAATCTGTATCTAACACACTCCAGCCTGTGTTAGTCTGTGTCTAACACACTCCAGCCTGTGTTACCCTGTGTCTAACACACTCACGCCTGTGTTACCCTTTGTCTAACACACTCAAATCTGTCTTACCCTGTGTCCAACAAACTCCACCTGTGTTAGGCTGTATCTAATACACTCCAGCCTGTGTTAGTCTGTGTCTAACACACTCCAGCCTGGGTTACCCTCTCTTTAACACACTCCAGCCTATCTTACCCTGTGCCTCACACTCTCCAGTCTGTGTTACCCTGTGTCTAACATACTCCAGCCTGTGTTAGTCTGTGTCTAACACACTCCAGCCTTTGTTACCCTGTGGCTAACACACTCCAGCCTTAGTTACCCTGTGTCTAACACACTCCTGCCTGTGTTACCCTGTGTCTAACACACTCCAGCCTGTCTTACCCTGTGTCTAACACACTCCTGCCTGTGTAACCTTGTGTATAACACACTCAAGCCTGTGTTACCCTTTGTCTAACACAATCCAGCTGTGTTACCCTGTTTCTAACACACTCCAGCCTGTGTTAGCCTGTGTCTAACATATTCCAGCCTATGTTAATCTGTGTCCAACAAACTCCACCTGTTTTAGTCTGTATCTAATACACTCCAGCTTGTGTTAGTCTGTGTCTCACACACTCCAGCCTGTCTTACCCTGAATTTAACAAACTCCAGCCTGTCTTACCCTGTTTCTAACACACTCCAGCCTTGGCTACACTGTGTCTAATACACTCCAGCCTGTGTTACCCTTTGTCTAACACACTCCAGCCTGTGTTAGTCTGTGTCTAACACACTCCAGCCTTTGTTACCCTATGTCTAACACACTCCAGCCTGTGTTACCCTGTGTCTAACACACTCCAGCCTGTGTTACCCTGTGTCTAACACACTCAAGCCTGTGTTACCCTTTTTCTATCAGACTCCAGGCCTGTGTTACCCTGTGTATAACACGCTCCAGCCTGTGTTACCCTTTGTCTAACACACTCCAATCTGTCTTACCCTGTGTCTAACACTATGCAGCTGTGTTTGCCTGTTTCTAACACACTCCAGCCTGTGTTAGTCTGTGTTAACACACTCCAGCTTGTTTTACCCTATGTCTAACACACTCCAGCCTTGTTACTCTTTATCTAAGACACTCCAGCCTGTGTTACCCTGTTTCGTACACATTGCAGCCTGTGTTACCTTGTGTCTAACACACTCCAGCCTGTGTTACGCTGTATCTAACACACTCCAGCCTGTGTTAGTTGGTGTCTAACACATTCCAGCCTATGTTGCCTTGTGTCTAACACACTCCAGCCTGTGTTACCCTGTTTCTAAGACACTCCAGCCTTGGCTACACTGTGTCTAATACACTCCAGCCTGTGTTACCCTTTGTCTAAGACACTCCAGCCTGTGTTAGTCTGTGTCTAACACACTCCAGCCTTTGTTACCCTGTGTCTAACACACTCCAGCCTGTGTTACCCTGTGTCTAACACACTCACGCCTGTGTTACCCTTTGTCTAACACACTCAAATCTGTCTTACCCTGTGTCTAACACAATCCAGCTGTGTTAGCCTGTGCCTAACACACTCCAGACTGTGTTACCCTGTGTCTAACATACTATAGCTTGTGTTAGTCTGTGTCCAACAAACTCCACCTGTGTTAGGCTGTATCTAATACACTCCAGCCTGTGTTAGTCTGTGTCTAACACACTCCAGCCTGGGTTACCCTCTCTTTACCACACTCCAGCCTGTCTTACCTTGTTTCTAACACACTCCAGCCTGTGTTACCCTGTGTCTAACATACTCCAGCCTGTGTTAGTCTCTGTCCAACATGCTCCAGCCTGTGTTAGTCTGTATCTTATACACTTCAGCCTGTGTTAGTCTCTGTGTAACACACTCCAACCTGTGTTACCCTGTATCTAACACACTCCAGCCTGTCTTAACCTGTGTCTAACACACTCCAGCCTGTGTTACCCTGTGTCTAACACACCCCAGTCTGTGTTAGTCTGTGTCTAACACTCTCCAGCCTGTGTTACCCTGTGTCTAACACACTCCAGCCTGTGTTAGTCTGTGTTTAACACACTCAAGCCTGTGTTACCCTTTGTCTAACACACTCCAGCCTGTGTTACCCTTTATCTAAGACAACCCAGTCTGTGTTTGGCTGTGTCTAACACTCTCCAGCCTGTGTTACCCTGTGTCTAACATACTCCAGCCTGTGTTACCCTGGGTCTAACACATTCCAGCCTGTGTTACCTTGTGTCTAACACACTCCAGCCTGTGTTACCCTGTATCTAACACACACCAGCCTGTGTTACTCTGTGTCTAACACACTCCAGCCTGTGTTACTCTGTGTCTTACACACTCCGGCTTTTGTTACCCTTTCTCGAACACATTCGAGCCTGCGTTAGTCTCTGTCTAACACGCTCCAGCTTGTGTTATCCTTTTCTAACACACTCCAGCCTGTGTTAGTCTGTCTTAACACACTCCAGCTTGTTTTACCCTATGTCTAACACACTCCAGCCTTGTTACTCTTTATCTAAGACACTGCAGCCTGTGTTACCCTGTTTTGTATACATTGCAGCCTGTGTTACCTTGTGTCTAACACACTCCAGCCTGTGTTACCCTGTATCTAACACACTCCAGCCTGTGTTAGTTGGTGTCTAACACATTCCAGCCTATCTCGCCTTGTGTCTAACACACTCCAGCCTGTGTTACCCTGTTTCTAAGACACTCCAGCCTTGGCTACACTGTGTCTAATACACTCCAGCCTGTGTTACCCTTTGTCTAAGACACTCCAGCCTGTGTTAGTCTGTGTCTAACACACTCCAGCCTTTGTTACCCTGTGTCTAACACACTCCAGCCTTGTTACTCTTTATCTAAGAAACTCCAGCCTTTGATACCCTGTTTCTAACACATGGCAGCCTGTGTTACCTTGTGTCTAACACACTCCAGTCTGTGTTACCCTGTATCTAACACACTCCAGCCTGTGTTAGTTGGTGTCTAACACATTCCAGCCTCTGTTGCCTTGTGTCTAACACACTCGAGACTTTGTTAGTCTGTGTCTAAGACACTCCAGCCTTGGCTACTCTGTGTCTAATACACTCCAGCCTGTGTTACCCTTTGTCTAACACACTCCAGCCTGTGTTAGTCTGTGTCTAACACACTCCAGCCTTTGTTACCCTGTGTCTAAAACACTTCAGCCTGTGTTACCCTGTTTCTAACACACTCCAGCAAGTGTTCCCCTGTGTCTAACACACTCAAGCCTGTGTTACCCATTGTCTAACACACTCCAGGCCTATGTTACCCTGTGTATAACACGCTCCAGCCTGTGTTACCCTTTGTCTAACACACTCCAACCCGTCTTACCCTGTGTCAAACACAATCCAGCAGAGTTACCCTGTGTCTAACACACTCCAGCCTGTGTTACACAGTATCAAACAAACTCCAGCCTGTCTTAGCCTGTGTCTAAAACACTCCAGCCTGTGATACCTTGTGTCTAAAATACTCCAGCCTGTGTTAGTCTGTGTCCAACACACTCCAGCATGTGTTCCCCTGTGTCTAACACACTCCAGCCGGTGTTAGTCTGTTTCTAAAACACTCCAGCCTGGGTTCCCCTGTGTCTAACACTCTCCAGCCTGTGTTACCCTGTGTCTAACACACTCAAACCTGTGTTACCCTTTGTCTAACACACTCCAGGCCTGTGTTACCCTGTGTATAACACGCTCCAGCCTGTGTTACCCTTTGTCTAACACACCTCAGCCTGACGTACCCTGTAGCTAACACACTCCATCCTGTGTTTGTCTTTGTCTAACACACTCCAGCCTGTGTTACCCTTTGTCTAACACATGCCAGCATGTGTTAATCTGTATCTAACACACTCCAGCTTGTGTTTGTCTGTGTCTAACACAATCCAGCCTGTCTTACCCTGGATCTAAACACACTCCATCCAGTGTTTGTCTTTGTCTAACACACTCCAGCCTGTGCTAAACTTTGTCTAACAAACGCCAGCCTGTGTTACCCTGTGTCTAACACACTCCAGCCTGTGTTAGTCTGTGTCTAACACACTCCAGCCTTTGTTCCCCTTTGTCTAACACACTCCAGCCTGTGTTAACCTGTGTCTAACACACTCCAGCCTGTGTTACCCTGTGTCTAACACACTCAAGCCTGTGTTACCCTTTGTCTAACACACTCCAGGCCTGTGTTACCCTGTTTCTAACACACTTCAGCCAATGTTACACTGTGTCTAAAATGCTGCAGCCTGTGTTACCCTTTGTCTAACACACCTCAACCTTACCTACCCTGTATCTAACACACTCCATCCTGTGTTTGTCTTTGTCTAACACACTCCAGCCTGTGTTACCCATTGTCTAACACATGCCAGCATGTGTTAATCTGTATCTAACACACTCCAGCCTGTGTTAGTCTGTGTCTAACACACTCCAGCCTGTGTTACCCTGTGTCTAACACACTCACGCCTGTGTTACCCTTTGTCTAACACACTCAAATCTGTCTTACCCTGTGTCCAACAAACTCCACCTGTGTTAGGCTGTATCTAATACACTCCAGCCTGTGTTAGTCTGTGTCTAACACACTCCAGCCTGGGTTACCCTCTCTTTAACACACTCCAGCCTATCTTACCCTGTGCCTCACACTCTCCAGTCTGTGTTACCCTGTGTCTAACATACTCCAGCCTGTGTTAGTCTGTGTCTAACACACTCCAGCCTTTGTTACCCTGTGGCTAACACACTCCAGCCTTAGTTACCCTGTGTCTAACACACTCCTGCCTGTGTTACCCTGTGTCTAACACACTCCAGCCTGTCTTACCCTGTGTCTAACACACTCCTGCCTGTGTAACCTTGTGTATAACACACTCAAGCCTGTGTTACCCTTTGTCTAACACAATCCAGCTGTGTTACCCTGTTTCTAACACACTCCAGCCTGTGTTAGCCTGTGTCTAACATATTCCAGCCTATGTTAATCTGTGTCCAACAAACTCCACCTGTTTTAGTCTGTATCTAATACACTCCAGCTTGTGTTAGTCTGTGTCTCACACACTCCAGCCTGTCTTACCCTGAATTTAACAAACTCCAGCCTGTCTTACCCTGTTTCTAACACACTCCAGCCTTGGCTACACTGTGTCTAATACACTCCAGCCTGTGTTACCCTTTGTCTAACACACTCCAGCCTGTGTTAGTCTGTGTCTAACACACTCCAGCCTTTGTTACCCTATGTCTAACACACTCCAGCCTGTGTTACCCTGTGTCTAACACACTCCAGCCTGTGTTACCCTGTGTCTAACACACTCAAGCCTGTGTTACCCTTTTTCTATCAGACTCCAGGCCTGTGTTACCCTGTGTATAACACGCTCCAGCCTGTGTTACCCTTTGTCTAACACACTCCAATCTGTCTTACCCTGTGTCTAACACTATGCAGCTGTGTTTGCCTGTGTCTAACACACTCCAGCCTGTGTTACCCTGAGTCTAACACACTCCAGCCTGTGTTAGTCTGTGTCTAACACACTCCAGCCTTTGTTATCCTGTGTCTAACACACTCCAGCCTGTGTTACCCTTTGTCTAACACACTCCAGCGTTTGTTACCCTTTATCTAACATACTCCAGCCTGTATTACCCTGTGTCTAACACATTCCAGCCTGGATTGCCCTGTGTCTAACACCCCAGCCTGTGTTTGTGTTACACTTTGCCTAACACATTCCAGCCTTTGTTAGTCTGTATCTAACACACTCCAGCCTGTGTTACTCTGAGTCTAACACACTCCAGCCTGTGTTACCCTGTATCTAACACACTCCAGCCTGTCTTAACCTGTGTCTAACACACTCCAGCCTGTGTTACCCTGTGTCTAACACACCCCAGTCTGTGTTAGTCTGTGTCTAACACTCTCCAGCCTGTGTTACCCTGTGTCTAACACTTTCCAGCCTGTGTTAGTCTGTGTTTAACACACTCCAGCCTGTGTTACCCTTTGTCTAACACACTCCAGCCTGTGTTACCCTTTATCTAAGACACTCCAGCCTGTGTTACCCTGTGTCTGACACATTCCAGCCTGTGTTACCCTGTATCTAACACACTCCAGCCTGTGGTAGTCTGTGTCTAACACACTCCAGCCTGTGTTACTCTGTGTCTTACACACTCTGGCTTTTGTTACCCTTTCTCTAACACATTCCAGCCTGTGTTAGTCTCTGTCTGACACGCTCCAGCCTGTGTTACCCTGTGTCTAACACACTCCAGCCTGTGTTAGTCTGTGGTTAACACACTCCAGCTTGTTTTACCATTTGTCTAACACACTCCAGCCTTGTTACTCTTTATCTAAGAAACTCCAGCCTGTGTTCCCCTGTTTCTAACACATTGCAGCCTGTGTTACCTTGTGTCTAACACACTCCAGTCTGTGTTACCCTGTATCTAACACACTCCAGCCTGTGTTAGCTGGTGTCTAACACATTCCAGCCTATATTGCCTTGTGTCTAACACACTCGAGACTTTGTTAGTCTGTGTCTAAGACACTCCAGCCTTGGCTACACTGTGTCTAATACACTCCAGCCTGTGTTACCCTTTGTCTAACACACTTCAGCCTGTGTTAGTCTGTGTCTAACACACTCCAGCCTTTATTACCCTGTGTCTAAAACACTACAGACTGTGTTACCCTGTGTCTAACACACTCCAGCATGTGTTCCCCTGTGTCTAACACACTCAAGCCTGTGTTACCCATTGTCTAACACACTCCAGGCCTGTGTTACCCTGTGTATAACACGCTCCAGCCTGTGTTACCCTTTGTCTAACACACTCCAACCCGTCTTACCCTGTGTCAAACACAATCCAGCAGTGTTACCCTGTGTCTAACACACTCAAGCCTGTGTTACACAGTATCAAACAAACTCCAGCCTGTCTTAGCCTGTGTCTAAAACACTCCAGCCTGTGTTACCTTGTGTCTAAAATACTCCAGCCTGTGTTAGTCTGTGTCCAACACACTCCAGCATGTGTTCCCCTGTGTCTAACACACTCCAGCCTGTGTTAGTCTGTGTCTAAAACACTCCAGCCTGGGTTCCCCTGTGTCTAACACTCTCCAGCCTGTGTTACCCTGTGTCTAACATACTCAAACCTGTGTTACCATTTGTCTAACACACTCCAGGCCTATGTTACCCTGTGTATAACACGCTCCAGCCTGTGTTACTCTTTGTCTAACACACCTCAACCTGACGTACCCTGTAGCTAACACACTCCATCCTGTGTTTGTCTTTGTCTAACACACTCCAGCCTGTGTTACCCTTTGTCTAACACATGCCAGCATGTGTTAATCTGTATCTAACACACTCCAGCTTGTGTTAGTCTGTGTCTAACACACTCCAGCCTGTCTTACCCTGGATCTAAACACACTCCATCCCGTGTTTGTCTTTGTCTAACACACTCCAGCCTGTGCTAAACTTTGTCTAACAAACGCCAGCCTGTGTTACCCTGTGTCTAACACACTCCAGCCTGTGTTAGTCTGTGTGTAACACACTCCAGCCTTTGTTCCCCTTTGTCTAACACTCTCCAGCCTGTGTTACCCTGTGTCTAACACACTCCAGCCTGTGTTAGTCTGTGTCTAACACACTTCAGTCTGTGTTACCCTGTGTCTAACATACTCCAGCCTGTGTTAGTCTGTGTCTAACACACTCCTGCCTGTGTTACCCTGTGTCTAACACACTCCAGCCTGTCTTACCCTGTGTCTAACACACTCCTGCCTGTGTAACCTTGTGTATAACACACTCAAGCCTGTGTTACCCTTTGTCTAACACAATCCAGCTGTGTTACCCTGTGTCTAAAACACTCCAGCCTGTGTTACCCTGTGTCTAACATATTCCAGCCTATGTTAATCTGTGTCCAACAAACTCCACCTGTGTTAGTCTGTATCTAATACACTCCAGCTTGTGTTAGTCTGTGTCTCACACACTCCAGCCTGTCTTACCCTGTCTTTAACACACTCCAGCCTGTCTTACCCTGTTTCTAACACACTCCAGCCTTGGCTACACTGGGTCTAATACACTCCAGCCTGTGTTACCCTTTGTCTAACACACTCCAGCCTGTGTTAGTCTGTGTCTAACACACTCCAGTCTTTGTTACCCTGTGTCTAACACACTCCAGCCTGTGTTACCCTGTGTCTAACACACTCCAGCCTGTGTTACCCTGTCTTTAACACACTCCAGCCTGTCTTACCCTGTTTCTAACACACTCCAGCCTTGGCTACACTGTGTCTAATACACTCCGGCCTGTGTTACCCTTTGTCTAAGTCACTCCAGCCTTGGCTACACTGTGTCTAATACACTCCAGCCTGTGTTAGTCTGTGTCTAACACACTCCAGCCTTTGTTACCCTGTGTCTAAAACATTCCAGCCTGTGTTACCCTGTGTCTAACACACTCCAGCATGTGTTCCCCTGTGTCTAACACACTCAAGCCTGTGTTACCCATTGTCTAACACACTCCAACCCGTCTTACCCTGTGTCAAACACAATCCAGCATTGTTACCCTGTGTCTAACACACTCAAGCCTGTGTTACACAGTATCAAACAAACTCCAGCCTGTCTTAGCCTGTGTCTAAAACACTCCAGCCTGTGATACCTTGTGTCTAAAATATTCCAGCCTGTGTTAGTCTGTGTCCAACACACTCCAGCATGTGTTCCCCTGTGTCTAACACTCTCCAGCCTGTGTTACCCTGTGTCTAACACACTCAAACCTGTGTTACCCTTTGTCTAACACACTCCAGGCTTGTGTTACCCTGTGTATAACACGCTCCAGCCTGTGTTACCCTTTGTCTAACACACCTCAACCTGACGTACCCTGTATCTAACACACTCCATCCTGTGTTTGTCTTTGTCTAACACACTCTAGCCTGTGTTACCCTTTGTCTAACACATGCCAGCATGTGTTAATCTGTATCTAACACACTCCAGCTTGTGTTAGTCTTTGTCTAACACACTCCAGCCTGTCTTACCCTGGATCTAAACACACTCCATCCAGTGTTTGTCTTTGTCTAACACACTCCAGCCTGTGCTAAACTTTGTCTAACAAACGCCAGCCTGTGTTACCCTGTGTCTAACACACTCCAGCCTTTGTTCCCCTTTGTCTAACACACTCCAGCCTGTGTTACCCTGTGTCTAACACACTCCAGCCTGTGTTACCCTGTGTCTAACACACTCAAGCCTGTGTTACCCTTTGTCTAACACACTCCAGGCCTGTGTTACCCTGTTTCTAACACACTTCAGCCAATGTTACACTGTGTCTAAAATGCTGCAGCCTGTGTTACCCTTTGTCTAACACACTCCAACCTATGTTACCCTTTGTCTAACACACCTCAACCTGACCTACCCTGTATCTAACACACTCCATCCTGTGTTTGTCTTTGTCTAACACACTCCAGCCTGTGTTACCCTTTGTCTAACACATGCCAGCATGTGTTAATCTGTATCTAACACACTCCAGCCTGTGTTAGTCTGTGTCTAACACACTCCAGCCTGTGTTACCCTGTATCTAACACACTCCAGCCTGTCTTAACCTGTGTCTAACACACTCCAGCCTGTGTTACCCTGTGTCTAACACTCCCCAGTCTGTGTTCGTCTGTGTCTAACACTCTCCAGCCTGTGTTACACTGTGTCTAACAAACTCCAGCCTTTGTTACCCTTTGTCTAACAAACTCCAGCCTGTGTTACCCTTTGTCTAACATACTCCAGCCTGTGTTAGTCTGTGTTTAACACACTCCAGCCTGTGTTACCCTTTGTCTAACACACTCCAGCCTGTGTTAGCCTTTATCTAAGACACTCCAGCGTGGGTTACCCTGTGTCTAACACATTCCAGCCTGTGTTACCTTGTGTCTAACACACTGCAGCCTGTGTTACCCTGTATCTAACATACTCCAGCCTGTGTTAGTTGGTGTTTAACACATTCCATCCTATGTTACCTTGTGTCAAACACACTCCAGCCTTTGTTAGTCTGTGTCTAACACAGTCCAGCCTGTGTTACCCTGTGTCTAACATACTCCAGCCTGGCTTAACCTCTCTTAAACACACTACAGCCTGTCTTATCCTGTGACTAACACACTCCAGCCTGTGTTACCCTGTGTCTAACCTACTCCAGCCTGTGTTAGTCTGTGTCTAACACACTCCAGCCTTAGTTACCCTGTGTCTTACACACTCCTGCCTGTGTTACACTGTGTCTAACACACTCCAGCCTGTCTTACCCTGTGTCTAACACACTCCAGCCTGTGTTACCCTTTATCTAAGACACTCCAGCCTGTGTTGCCCTGTATCTAACACATTCCAGCCTGTGTTACCTTGTGTCTAACACACTCCAGCCTGTGTTACTCAGTGTCTTACACACTCCGGCTTTTGTTACCCTTTCTCTAACACATTCCAGCCTCTGTTAGTCTGTGTCTAATACGCTCCAGCTTGTGTTACCCTGTTTCTAACACACTCCAGCCTGTGTTAGTCTGTGTTTAACACACTCCAGCTTGTTTTACCCTTTGTCTAACAAACTCCCGCCTTGTTAATCTTTCTCTAAGACACCCCAGCCTGTGTTACCCTGTTTCGTACACATTGCAGCCTGTGTTACCTTGTGCCTAACACACTCCAGCCTGTATTACCCTGTACCTAACACACTCCAGACTGTGTTAGTTGGTTTCTAACACAAACCAGCCGTTGTTACCTTGTGTATAACACACTCCAGACTTTCTTAGTCTGTGTCTAACACACTCCAGACTTGGCTACATTGTGTCTAACACACTCCAGCCTGTGCTACCCTTTGTCTAACACACTCCAGCCTGTGTTACCCTGTGCCTAACTCACTCCAGCCTTTTTTACCCTGTGTATAACACACTCCAGCCTGTGTTTGTCTGTGTCTAACACACTCCAGCCTTTGTTACACTGTGCCTAACACACTCCAGCCTGTGTTACCCTATGTCTAACACACTCCAGCCTGTGTTACCCTGTAGCTAACATACTTCAGCCTGTATTACCCTTTGTCTGACACATTCCAGCCTGTGTTACCTTTTTTCTAACACACTCCAGCCTGTTCTAGTCTGTGTCTAACACACTCCAGCCTGTGTTACCCTGTATCTAACACACCCCAGTCTGTGTTAGTCTGTGTCTAACATTCTCCAGCCTGTGTTGTACTGTGTCTAACACTCTCCAGACTTTGTTACCCTTTGTCTAACACTCTCCAGCCTTTGTTAACCTTTGTCTAACACACTCCAGCCTGTCTTACTCTCTGTCTAACACACTACGGCCTGTGTTACCCTTTGTCTAACACACTCCAGCCTGTGTTACCCTTTATCTAAGACACTCCAGCCTGTGTTACCCTGTGTCTAACACGTTCCAGCCTGTGTTACCTTGTGTCTAACACACTCCAGCCTGTATTACCATGTAACTAACAGACTCCAGCCTGTGTTAGTTGGTGTCTAACACATTACAGCCTATGTTACCTTGTGTCTAACACACTCCAGCCTTTGTTAGTCTGTGTCTAAGACACTCCAGCCTTGGCTACCCTTTGTCTAACACACTCCAGCCTGGGTTACTCCTTGTCTAACAAACTCCAGCCTGTGATACCCTGTGTCTAACACACACCGGCCTTTGTTACCCTGTGTATAACACACTCCAGCCTGTGTTCCCCTGTGTCTAACACACTCCAGCCTGTGTTACCCTGTGTCTAACGTATTCCAGCCTGTGTTATCTTGTGCCTAACACACTCCAGCCTGTATTACCCTGTACCTAACACACTGCAGACAGTGTTAGTTGGTATCTAACACAAACCAGCCGTTGTTACTTTATGTATAACACACTCCAGACTTTCTTAGTCTGTGTCTAACACACTCCAGCCTTGGCTACACTGTGTCTAACACACTCCAGCCTGTGTTACCCTGTGCCTAACACACTCCAGCCTTCTTTACCCTGTGCATAACACACCCCAGCCTGTGTTATCCTGTGTCTAACACACTCCAGCCTATGTTAGTCTGTGTCTAACACACTCCAGCCTTTGTTACACTGTGTCTAACACACTCCAGTCCTGTGTTACCCTGTGTATAACACGCTCCAACCTGTGTTACCCTTTGTCAACACTCTCCAACCTGTCTTACCCTGTGTCTGACATACTCCAGCTGTGTTACCCTGTGTCTAAGACACTCCAGCCTGTGTTACCCTGTTTCTAACATACTCCAGCCTGTGTTAGTCTGTGTCCAACACACTCCACCTATGTTAGTCTGTATCTAATACATTCCAGCCTGTGTTAGTCTGTGTCTAACACATTCCAGCCTGTGTTACCCTGTATCTAACACACTCCAGCCTGTCTTACCCTGTGTCTAACACACTCCAGCCTGTGTTACCCTGTGTCTAACATACTTCAGCCTGTGTTAGTCTGTGTCCAACACACTCCAGCCTGTGTTAGTCTGTATCTAATTCACTCCAGCCTGTGTTAATCTGTGTCTAATACACTCCTGCCTTTGTTCCCCTTGGTATAAAACAATCCAGCCTGTGTTAGTCTTTATGTAAGACACTCCAGCCTGTTTTAATCTGTGTCAAACACACTCCAGCCTGTGTCACCCTGTGTCTAACACACTCCACCCAATGTTACCCTGTGTCTAAAATGCTCCAGCCTGTGTTACCCTTTGTCTAACACACTCCAGCCTGAGTTACACTGTGTCTAACACTCTCCCGCCTGTGTTTGCCTGTGTCTAACACACTCCAGCCTTTGTTACAGTGTGCCTAACACACTCCAGCCTGTGTTACCCTGTGTCTAACACACTCCAGCCTGTGTTACCCTGTAGCTATCATACTCCAGCCTGTATTACCCTTTGTCTGACACATTCCAGCCTGTGTTACCTTTTTTCTAACACACTCCAGCCTATGTTAGTCTGTGTGTAACAGACTCCAGCCAGGATTACCCTGTGTCTAACACACTCCAGCCTGTGTTAGTCAGTATCTAACACACTCCAGCCTGTGTTATTCTGTGTCTAACACACTCCAGCCTGTGTTACCCTGTGTCAAACACAATCCAGCCTGAGTAAGTCTGTGTCTGACAAACTCCAGCCTTTGTTATCCTGTGTCTAACACACTCCAGCCTGTGTTACCTTTGTCCAACACACTCCAGCGTTTGTTACCCTTTATCTAACACACTCCAGGCTGTATTACCCTGTGTCTAACACATTCCAGCCTGGATTACCCTGTGTCTAACACATTCCAGCCTGTGTTTGTCTTTATCAGCACACTCCAACCTGTGTTACCCTTTGCCTAACACATTCCAGCCTGTGTTAGTCTGTATCTAACACACACTACAGCCTGTATTACTCTGAGTCTAAAACACTCCAGCCTGTGTTAGCCTGTATCTAACACACTCCAGCCTGTCTTAACCTGTGTCTAACATACCCCAGTCTGTGTTAGTCTGTGGCTTACAATCTCCAGCCTGTGTTACACTGTGTCTAACAGACTCCAACCTTTGCTACACTTTGTCTAACAGACTCCAGCCTGTGTTAGTCTCTGTCTAACACGCTCCAGCCTGAGTTACCCTGTGTCTAACACAATCCAGCCTGTGTTAGTCTGTGTTTGACACACTCCAGCCTGTGTTACCCTTTGTCTAACACACTCCAGCCTGTGTTACCCTTTATCTAAGACACTCCAGCCTGTGTTACCCTGTTTCGTACAAATTGCAGCCTGTGTTACCTCGTGTCTAACACACTCCAGCCTGTGTTACCCTGTATCTAACACACTCCAGCCTGTGTTAGTTGGTGTCTAACACATTCCAGCCTATGTTGCCTTGTGTCTAACACACTCCAGTCTTTGTTATTCTGTGTCTAAGATATTCCAGCCTAGGCTACACTGTGTCAAATACACTCCAGCCTTTGTTACCCTGTGTCTAACACACTCAAGCCTGTGTTACCCTGTGTCTAACACAATCAAGCCTGTGTTACCCTTTGTCTAACACACTCCAGGCCTGTGTTACCCTGTGTATAACACGCTCCAGCCTGTGTTACCCTTTGTCTAACACACTCAAATCTGTCTTACCCTGTGTCTAACACAATCCAGCTGTGTTAGCCTGTGTCTAACACACTCCAGCCTGTGTTACCCTGGGTGTAACATACTCCAGCTTGTGTTAGTCTGTGTCCAACAAACTTCACCTGTGTTAGGCTGTATCTAATACACTCCAGCCTGTGTTAGTCTGTGTCTAACACACTCCAGACTGGCTTACCCTCTCTTTAACACACTCCAGCCTGTCTTACCCTGTGTCTAACACACTCCAGCCTGTGTTACCCTGTGTCTAACATACTCCAGCCTGTGTTAGCCTGTGTCTAACACACTCCAGCCTTTGTTACCCTGTGTCTAACACACTCCTGCCTGTGTTAAACTGTGTCTAACATACTCCAGCCTGTCTTACCACTTGTCTAACACACTCCTGCATGTGTAACCTTGTGTATAACACACTCAAGACTGTGTTACCCTTTGTCTAACACAATCCAGCTGTGTTAGCCTGTGTCTAACACACTCCAGCCTTTGTTACCCTGTGTCTAACACACTCCAGCCTTAGTTACCCTGTGTCTAACACACTCCTGCCTGTGTTAAACTGTGTCTAACATACTCCAGCCTGTCTTACCACTTGTCTAACACACTCCTGCATGTGTAACCTTGTGTATAACACACTCAAGCCTGTGTTACCCTTTGTCTAACACAATCCAGCTGTGTTAACCTGTGTCTAACACACTCCAGCCTGTGTTAGCCTGTGTCTAACATATTCCAGCCTATGTTAATCTGTGTCCAACAAACTCCACCTGTGTTAGTCTGTATCTAATACACTCCAGCTTGTGTTAGTCTGTGTCTCACACACTCCAGCCTGTCTTACCCTGTCTTTAATACACTCCAGCCTGTCTTACCCTGTTTCTAACACACTCCAGCCTTGGCTACACTGTGTCTAATACACTCCAGCCTGTGTTACCCTGTTTCTAACATACTCCAGCCTGTGTTAGTCTGTGTCCAACACACTCCACCTATGTTAGTCTGTATCTAATACATTCCAGCCTGTGTTAGTCTGTGTCTAACACACTCCAGCCTGTGTTACCCTGTATCTAACACACTCCAGCCTGTCTTACCCTGTGTCTAACACACTCCAGCCTGTGTTACCCTGTGTCTAACATACTTCAGCCTGTGTTAGTCTGTGTCCAACACACTCCAGCCTGTGTTAGTCTGTATCTAATTCACTCCAGCCTGTGTTAATCTGTGTCTAATACACTCCTGCCTTTGTTCCCCTTGGTATAAAACAATCCAGCCTGTGTTAGTCTTTATGTAAGACACTCCAGCCTGTTTTAATCTGTGTCAAACACACTCCAGCCTGTGTCACCCTGTGTCTAACACACTCCACCCAATGTTACCCTGTGTCTAAAATGCTCCAGCCTGTGTTACCCTTTGTCTAACACACTCCAGCCTGAGTTACACTGTGTCTAACACTCTCCCGCCTGTGTTTGCCTGTGTCTAACACACTCCAGCCTTTGTTACAGTGTGCCTAACACACTCCAGCCTGTGTTACCCTGTGTCTAACACACTCCAGCCTGTGTTACCCTGTAGCTATCATACTCCAGCCTGTATTACCCTTTGTCTGACACATTCCAGCCTGTGTTACCTTTTTTCTAACACACTCCAGCCTATGTTAGTCTGTGTGTAACAGACTCCAGCCAGGATTACCCTGTGTCTAACACACTCCAGCCTGTGTTAGTCAGTATCTAACACACTCCAGCCTGTGTTATTCTGTGTCTAACACACTCCAGCCTGTGTTACCCTGTGTCAAACACAATCCAGCCTGAGTAAGTCTGTGTCTGACAAACTCCAGCCTTTGTTATCCTGTGTCTAACACACTCCAGCCTGTGTTACCTTTGTCCAACACACTCCAGCGTTTGTTACCCTTTATCTAACACACTCCAGGCTGTATTACCCTGTGTCTAACACATTCCAGCCTGGATTACCCTGTGTCTAACACATTCCAGCCTGTGTTTGTCTTTATCAGCACACTCCAACCTGTGTTACCCTTTGCCTAACACATTCCAGCCTGTGTTAGTCTGTATCTAACACACACTACAGCCTGTATTACTCTGAGTCTAACACACTCCAGCCTGTGTTAGCCTGTATCTAACACACTCCAGCCTGTCTTAACCTGTGTCTAACATACCCCAGTCTGTGTTAGTCTGTGGCTTACAATCTCCAGCCTGTGTTACACTGTGTCTAACAGACTCCAACCTTTGCTACACTTTGTCTAACAGACTCCAGCCTGTGTTAGTCTCTGTCTAACACGCTCCAGCCTGAGTTACCCTGTGTCTAACACAATCCAGCCTGTGTTAGTCTGTGTTTGACACACTCCAGCCTGTGTTACCCTTTGTCTAACACACTCCAGCCTGTGTTACCCTTTATCTAAGACACTCCAGCCTGTGTTACCCTGTTTCGTACAAATTGCAGCCTGTGTTACCTTGTGTCTAACACACTCCAGCCTGTGTTACCCTGTATCTAACACACTCCAGCCTGTGTTAGTTGGTGTCTAACACATTCCAGCCTATGTTGCCTTGTGTCTAACACACTCCAGTCTTTGTTATTCTGTGTCTAAGATATTCCAGCCTAGGCTACACTGTGTCAAATACACTCCAGCCTTTGTTACCCTGTGTCTAACACACTCAAGCCTGTGTTACCCTGTGTCTAACACAATCAAGCCTGTGTTACCCTTTGTCTAACACACTCCAGGCCTGTGTTACCCTTTGTCTAACACACTCAAATCTGTCTTACCCTGTGTCTAACACAATCCAGCTGTGTTAGCCTGTGTCTAACACACTCCAGCCTGTGTTACCCTGGGTGTAACATACTCCAGCTTGTGTTAGTCTGTGTCCAACAAACTTCACCTGTGTTAGGCTGTATCTAATACACTCCAGCCTGTGTTAGTCTGTGTCTAACACACTCCAGACTGGCTTACCCTCTCTTTAACACACTCCAGCCTGTCTTACCCTGTGTCTAACACACTCCAGCCTGTGTTACCCTGTGTCTAACATACTCCAGCCTGTGTTAGCCTGTGTCTAACACACTCCAGCCTTTGTTACCCTGTGTCTAACACACTCCAGCCTTAGTTACCCTGTGTCTAACACACTCCTGCCTGTGTTAAACTGTGTCTAACATACTCCAGCCTGTCTTACCACTTGTCTAACACACTCCTGCATGTGTAACCTTGTGTATAACACACTCAAGACTGTGTTACCCTTTGTCTAACACAATCCAGCTGTGTTACCCTGTGTCTAACACACTCCAGCCTGTGTTAGCCTGTGTCTAACATATTCCAGCCTATGTTAATCTGTGTCCAACAAACTCCACCTGTGTTATTCAGTATCTAATACACTCCAGCCTGTGTTACCCTGTGTCTAACACACTCCAGCCTGTGCTACCCTGTCTTTAACACACTCCAGCCTGCCTTACCCTGTTTCTAACACACTCCAGCCTGTGTTACCCTGTGTCTAACATACTCCAGCCTGTGTTAGTCTCTGTCCAACACGCTCCAGCCTGTGTTAGTCTGAGTCTATCACACTCCAGCCTGTGTTACCCTGTATCTAACACACTCCAGCCTGTCTTAACCTGTGTCTAACACACTCCAGCCTGTGTTACCCTGTGTCTAACACACCCCAGTCTGTGTTAGTCTGTGTCTAACACTCTCCAGCCTGTGTTACCCTGTGTCTAACACACTCCAGCCTGTGTTACGCTGTGTCTAACAATCTCCAGCCTGTGTTAGTCTGTGTTTAACACACTCCAGCCTGTGTTACCCTTTGTCTAACACATTCCAGCCTGAGTTACCCTTTATCTAAGACACCCCAGTCTGTGTTAGTCTGTGTCTAACGCTCTCCAGCCTGTGTTACCCTGTGTCTAACACACTCCAGCCTGTGTTACCCTGTGTCTAACAATCTCCAGCCTGTGTTAGTCTGTGTTTAACACACTCCAGCCTGTGCTACCCTTTGTCTAACACATTCCAGCCTGTGTTACCCTTTATCTCAGACACCCCAGTCTGTGTTAGTCTGTGTCTAACGCTCTCCAGCCTGTGTTACCCTGTGTCTAACACATTCCAGCCTGTGTTACCTTGTGTCTAACACACTCCAGCCTGTGTTACCCTGTATGTACCACACTCCAGCCTTTGTTAGTCTGTGTCTAACACACTCCAGCCTGTGTTACTCTGTGTCTTACACACTCCGGCTTTTGTTACCCTTTCTCTAACACATTCCAGCCTCTGTTAGACTGTGTCTAATACGCTCCAGCTTGTGTTACCCTGTTTCTAACACACTCCAGCCTGTGTTACCCTTTGTCTAACACATTCCAGCCTGTGTTACCCTTTATCTAAGACACCCCAGTCTGTGTTAGTCTGTGTCTAACGCTCTCCAGCCTGTGTTACCCTGTGTCTAACACACTCCAGCCTGTGTTACCCTGTGTCGAACAATCTCCAGCCTGTGTTAGTCTGTGTTTAACACACTCCAGCCTGTGCGTCCCTTTGTCTAACACATTCCAGCCTGTGTTACCCTTTATCTCAGACACCCCAGTCTGTGTTAGTCTGTGTCTAACGCTCTCCAGCCTGTGTTACCCTGTGTCTAACACATTCCAGCCTGTGTTACCTTGTGTCTAACACACTGCAGCCTGTGTTACCCTGTATGTACCACACTCCAGCCTTTGTTAGTCTGTGTCTAACACACTCCAGCCTGTGTTACTCTGTGTCTTACACACTCCGGCTTTTGTTACCCTTTCTCTAACACATTCCAGCCTCTGTTAGTCTGTGTCTAATACGCTCCAGCTTGTGTTACCCTGTTTCTAACACACTCCAGCCTGTGTTAGTCTGTGTTTAACACACTCCAGCTTGTTTTACCCTTTGTCTAACAAACTCCCGCCTTGTTAATCTTTCTCTAAGACACTCCAGCCTGTGTTACCCTGTTTCGTACACATTGCAGCCTGTGTTACCTTGTGTCTAACACACTCCAACCTGTGTTACCCTGTATCTAACACACTCCAGCCTGTGTTAGTTGGTGTCTAACACATTCCAGCCTATGTTGCCTTGTGTCTAACACACTCCAGCCTTTGTTAGTTGGTGTCTAAGACACTCCAGCCTTGGCTACACTGTGTCTAACACACTCCAGCCTTTGTTACCCTTTGTCTAACACACTCCAGCCTGTTTTAGTCTGTGTCTAACACACTCCAGCATTTGTTACCCTGTGTCTAACACACTCAAGCCTCTGTTACCCTGTGTCTAACACAATCAAGCCTGTGTTACCCTTTGTCTAACACACTCCAGGCCTGTGTTACCCTGTGTATAACACGCTCCAGCCTGTGTTACCCTTTGTCTAACACACTCAAATCTGTCTTACCCTGTGTCTAACACAATCCAGCTGTGTTAGCCTGTGTCTAACACACTCCAGCCTGTGTTACCCTGGGAGTAACATACTCCAGCTTGTGTTAGTCTGTGTCCAACGCACTCCACCTGTGTTAGGCTGTATCTAATACACTCCAGCCTGTGTTAGTCTGTGTCTAACACACTCCAGCCTGGATTACCCTCTCTTTAACACACTCCAGCCTGTCTTACCCTGTGACTAACACACTCCAGCCTGTGTTACCCTGTGTCTAACATACTCCAGCCTGTGTTAGTCTGTGTCTAACACACTCCAGCCTTTGTTACCCTGTGTCTAACACGCACCAGCCTTTGTTACCCTGTGTCTAACACACCCCAGTCTGTGTTAGTCTGTGTCTAACACTCTCCAGGCTGTGTTACCCTGTGTCTAACACACTCCAACCTGTGTTAGTCTGTGTTTAACACACTCCAGCCTGTGTTACCCTTTGTCTAACACACTCCAGCCTGTGTTACCCTTTATCTAAGACACCCCAGTCTGTGTTAGTCGGTGTCTAACACTCTCCAGCCTATGTTACCCTGTGTCTAAAATACTCCAGCCTGTGTTAGTCTGTGTTTAACACACTCCAGCCTGTGTTACCCTTTGTCTAACACACTCCAGCCTGTGTTACCCTTTATCTAAGACACTCCAGCCTGCGTTACCCTGTGTCTAACACATTCCAGCCTGTGTTACCTTGTGTCTAACACACTCCAGCCTGTGTTACCCTGTATCTAACACACTCCAGCCTGTTTTACTCTGTGTCTAACACACTCCAGCCTGTGTTACTCTGTGTCTTCCACACTCCGGCTTTTGTTACCCTTTCTCTAACACATTCGAGCCTGTGTTAGTCTCTGTCTAACACGCTCCAGCTTGTGTTACCCTGTTTCTAACACACTCCAGCCTTTGTTAGTCTGTGTTTAACAAACTCCAGCTTGTTTTACCCTTTGTCTAATACACTCCAGCCTTGTTACTCTTTATCTAAGACACTCCAGCCTGTGTTACCCTGTTTCGTACACATTGCAGCCTGTGTTACCTTGTGTCTAACACACTCCAGCCTGTGTTACCCTGTATCAACACACTCCAGCCTGTGTTATTTGGTGTCTAACACATTCCAGCCTATCTCGCCTTGTGTCTAACACACTCCAGCCTTTGTTATTCTGTGTCTAAGACACTCCAGCCTTGGATACACAGTGTCTAATACACTCCAGCCTGTGTTACCCTTTGTCTAAGACACTCCAGCCTGTGTTAGTCTGTGTCTAACACACTCCAGCCTTTGTTACCCTGTGTCTAACACACTCCAGCCTGTGTTACCCTGTGTCTAACACACTCAAGCCTGTGTTACCCTTTGTCTAACACACTCAAATCTGTCTTACCCTGTGTCTAACACAATCCAGCTGTTTTAGCATGTGTTTAACACACTCCAGACTGTGTTACCCTGTGTCTAACATACTCCAGCTTGTGTTAGTCTGTGTCCAACAAACTCCACCTGTGTTAGGCTGTATCTAATACACTCCAGCCTGTGTTAGTCTGTGTCTAACACACTCCAGCCTGGGCTACCCTCTCTTTAACACACTCCAGCCTGTCTTACCCTGTGCCTAACACACTTCAGCCTGTCTTACCCTGTGTCTAACATACTCCAGCCTGTGTTAGTCTGTGTCTAACACACTCCAGCCTTTGTTACCCTGTGGCTAACACACTACAGCCTTAGTTACCCTGTGTCTAACACACTCCTGCCTGTGTTACCCTGTGTCTAACACACTCCAGCCTGTCTTACCCTGTGTCTAACACACTCCTGCATGTGTAACCTTGTGTATAACACACTCAAGCCTGTGTTACCCTTTGTCTACCACAATCCAGCTGTGTTAACCTGTGTCTAACACACTCCAGCCTGTGTTAGCCTGTGTCTAACATATTCCAGCCTATGTTAATCTGTGTCCAACAAACTCCACCTGTGTTAGTCTGTATCTAATACACTCCAGCTTGTGTTAGTCTGTGTCTCACACACTCCAGCCTGTCTTACCCTGTCTTTAATACACTCCAGCCTGTCTTACCCTGTTTCTAACACACTCCAGCCTTGGCTACACTGTGTCTAATACACTCCAGCCTGTGTTACCCTTTGTCTAACACACTCCAGCCTGTGTTAGTCTGTGTCTAATACACTCCAGCCTTTGTTACCCTGTGTCTAACATATTCCAGCCTGTGTTACCCTGTGTCTAACACACTCAAGCCTGTGTTACCATGTGTCTAACACACTCAAATCTGTGTTACCCTTTGTCTAACACACTCCAGCCTGTGTTACCCTTTATCTAAGACACTCCAGCCTGCATTACCCTGTGTCTAACACATTCCAGCCTGTGTTACCTTGTGTCTAACACACTCCAGCCTGTGTTACCCTGTATCTAAAACACTCCAGCCTGTGTTACTCGGTGTCTAACTCACTCCAGCCTCTGTTACTCTGTGTCTTACACACTCCGGCTTTTGTTACCCTTTCTCTAACGCATTCGAGCCTGTGTTAGTCTCTGTCTAACACGCTCCAGCTTGTGTTACCCTGTTTCTAACGCACTCCAGCCTTTGTTAGTCTGTTTTAACAAACTCCAGCTTGTTTTACCCTTTTTCTAACACACTCCAGCCTTGTTACTCTTTATCTAAGACACTCCAGCCTGTGTTACCCTGTTTCGTACACATTGCAGCCTGTGTTACCTTGTGTCTAACACACTCCAGCCTGTGTTACCCTGTATCTAACACACTCCAGCCTGTGTTAGTTGGTGTCTAACACACTCCAGCCTTTGTTACCCTGTGTCTAACACACTACAGCCTGTGTTACCCTGTGTCTAACACACTCAAGCCTGTGTTACCCTTTGTCTAACACACTCAAATCTGTCTTACCCTGTGTCTAACACAATCCAGCTGTGTTAGCATGTGTCTAACACACTCCAGACTGTGTTACCCTGTGTCTAACATACTCCAGCTTGTGTTAGTCTGTGTCCAACAAACTCCACCTGTGTTAGGCTGTATCTAATACACTCCAGCCTGTGTTAGTCTGTGTCTAACACACTCCAGCCTGGGCTACCCTCTCTTTAACACTCTCCAGCCTGTCTTACCCTGTGCCTAACACACTCCAGTCTGTGTTACCCTGTGTCTAACATACTCCAGCCTGTGTTAGTTTGTGTCTAACACACTCCAGCCTTTGTTACCCTGTGGCTAACACAATCCAGCCTTAGTTACCCTGTGTCTAACGCACTCCTGCCTGTGTTACCCTGTGTCTAACACACTCCAGCCTGTCTTACCCTGTGTCTAACACACTCCTGCATGTGTAACCTTGTGTATAACACACTCAAGCCTGTGTTACCCTTTGTCTAACACAATCCAGCTGTGTTTCCCTGTGTCTAACACACTCCAGCCTGTCTTACCCTGTGTCTAACATATTCCAGCCTATGTTAATCTGTGTCCAACAAACTCCACCTGTGTTAGTCTGTATCTAATACACTCCAGCTTGTGTTAGTCTGTGTCTCACACACTCCAGCCTGTCTTACCCTGTCTTTAACACACGACAGCCTGTCTTACCCTGTTTCCAACACACTCCAGCCTTGGCTACTCTGTGTCTAATACACTCCAGCCTGTGTTACCCTTTGTCTAACACACTCCAGCCTGTGTTAGTCTGTGTCTAACACTCTCCAGCCTTTGTTACCCTGTGTCTAACACACTCCAGCCTGTGTTAGCCTGTGTCTAACACACTCCAGCCTGTGTTACCCTGTGTCTAACACACTCAGGCCTGTGTTACACTTTGTCTATCACACTCCAGGCCTGTGTTACCCTGTGTATAACAAGCTCCAGCCTGTGTTACCCTTTGTCTAACACACTCCAATCTGTCTTACCCTGTGTCTAACACAATGCAGCTGTGTTTGTCTGTGTCAAACACACTGCAGCCTGTGTTACCCTGAGTCTAACACACTCCAGCCTGTGTTAGTCTGTGTCTAACACACTCCAGACTTGTTATCCTGTGTCTAACACACTCCATCCTGTGTTAGTCTGTGTTTAACACACTCCAGCCTGTGTTACCCTTTGTCTAACACACTCCAGCCTGTGTTACCCTGTGTCTTACATATTCCAGCCTATGTTAATCTGTGTCCAACAAAATCCTCCTGTGTTATTCAGTATCTAATACACTCCAGCCTGTGTTACGCTGTGTCTAACACACTCCAGCCTGTGCTCCCCTGTCTTTAACACACTCCAGCCTGTCTTACCCTGTTTCTAACAAACTCCAGCCTGTGTTACCCTGTGTCTAACATACTCCAGCCTGTGTTAGTCTCTGTTCAACACGCTCCAGCCTGTGTTAGTCTGTATCTTACACACTTCAGCCTGTGTTAGTCTCTGTCTAACACACTCCAGCCTGTGTTCCTCTGAGTCTATCACAGTCCAGCCTGTGTTACCCTTTATCTAACACACTCCAGCCTGTCTTAACCAGTGTCTAACACACTCCAGCCTTTGTTACCCTGTGTCTAACACACCCCAGTCTGTGTTAGTCTGTGTCTAACACTCTCCAGCCTGTGTTACCCTGTGTCTAACACACTCCAACCTGTGTTAGTCTGTGTTTAACACACTCCAGCCTGTGTTACCCTTTGTCTAACACACTCCAGCCTGTGTTACCCTTTATCTAAGACACCCCAGTCTGTGTTAGTCTGTGTCTAACACTCTCCAGCCTGTGTTACCCTATGTCTAAAATACTCCAGCCTCTGTTAGTCTGTGTTTAACACACTCCAGCCTGTGTTACCCTTTGTCTAACACACTCCAGCCTGTGTTACCCTTTATCTAAGACACTCCAGCCTGTGTTACCCTGTGTCTAACACACTCCAGCCTTTGGTACTCTGTGTCTAACACAACCCAGTCTGTGTTAGTCTGTGTTTAACACTCTCCAGCTTGTGTTACCCTGTATCTAACACACTCCAACCTGTGTTAATCTGTGTTTAACACACTCCAGCCTGTGTTACCCTTTGTCTAACACACTCCAGCCTGTGTTACCCTTTATCTAAGACACCCCAGTCTGTGTTAGTCTGTGTCTAACACTCTCCAGCCTGTGTTACCCTGTGTCTAAAATACTCCAGCCTGTGTTAGTATGTGTTTAACACACTCCAGCCTGTGTTACCCTTTGTCTAACACACTCCAGCCTGTGTTACCCTTTTTCTAAGACACTCCAGCCTGCGTTACCCTGTGTCTAACACATTGCAGCCTGTGTTACCTTGTGTCTAACACACTCCAGCCTGTGTTACTCTGTGTCTAACACACTCCAGCCTGTGTTACTCTGTGTCTTACACACTCCGGCTTTTGTTACCCTTTCTCTAACACATTCCAGCCTGTGTTAGTCTCTCTCTAACACGCTCCAGCTTTTGTTACCCTGTTTCTAACACACTCCAGCCTGTGTTAGTCTGTGTTTAACAAACTCAAGCTTGTTTTACCCTTTGTCTAACACACTCCAGCCTTGTTACTCTTTATCTAAGACACTCCAGCCTGTGTTACCCTGTTTCGTACACATTGCAGCCTGTGTTACCTTGTGTCTAACACACTCCAGCCTGTGTTACCCTGTGTCTAACACACTCCAGCCTGTGTTAGTTGGTGTCTAACACACTCCAGCCTTTGTTACCCTGTGTCTAACACACTCAAGCCTGTGTTACCCTTTGTCTAACACACTCAAATCTGTCTTACCCTGTGTCTAATACAATCCAGCTGTGTTAGCCTGTGTCTAACACACTCCAGACTGTGTTACCCTGTGTCTAACATACTCCAGCTTGCGTTAGTCTGTGTCCAACAAACTCCACCTGTGTTAGGCTGTATCTAATACACTCCAGCCTGTGTTAGTCTGTGTCTAACACACTCCAGCCTGGGCTACCCTCTCTTTAACACACTCCAGCCTGTCTTACCCTGTGTCTAACATACTCCAGCCTGTGTTAGTCTGTGTCTAACACACTCCAGCCTTTGTTACCCTGTGGCTAACACACTACAGCCTTAGTTACCCTGTGTCTAACACACTCCTGCCTGTGTTACCCTGTGTCTAACACACTCCAGCCTGTCTTACCCTGTGTCTAACACACTCCTGCATGTGTAACCTTGTGTATAACACACTCAAGCCTGTGTTACCCTTTGTCTAACACAATCCAGCTGTATTAACCTGTGTCTAACACACTCCAGCCTGTCTTACCCTGTGTCTAACATATTCCAGCCTATGTTAATCTGTGTCCAGCAAACTCCGCCTGTGTTAGTCTGTATCTAATACACTCCAGCTTGTGTTAGTCTGTGTCTCACACACTCCAGCCTGTCTTACCCTGTCTTTAATACACTCCAGCCTGTCTTACCCTGTTTCTAACACACTCCAGCCTTGGCTACACTGTGTCTAATACACTCCAGCCTGTGTTACCCTTTGTCTAACACACTCCAGCCTGTGTTACCCTTTATCTAAGACACCCCAGTCTGTGTTAGTCTGTGTCTAACACTCTCCAGCCTGTGTTACCCTATGTCTAAAATACTCCAGCCTCTGTTAGTCTGTGTTTAACACACTCCAGCCTGTGTTACCCTTTGTCTAACACACTCCAGCCTGTGTTACCCTTTATCTAAGACACTCCAGCCTGTGTTACCCTGTGTCTAACACACTCCAGCCTTTGGTACCCTGTGTCTAACACACCCCAGTCTGTGTTAGTCTGTGTCTAACACTCTCCAGCCTGTGTTACCCTGTGTCTAACACACTCCAACCTGTGTTAGTCTGTGTTTAACACTCTCCAGCCTGTGTTACCCTTTGTCTAACACACTCCAGCCTGTGTTACCCTTTATCTAAGACACCCCAGTCTGTGTTAGTCTGTGTCTAACACTCTCCAGCCTGTGTTACCCTGTGTCTAAAATACTCCAGCCTCTGTTAGTATGTGTTTAACACACTCCAGCCTGTGTTACCCTTTGTCTAACACACTCCAGCCTGTGTTACCCTTTTTCTAAGACACTCCAGCCTGCGTTACCCTGTGTCTAACACATTCCAGCCTCTGTTACCTTGTGTCTAACACATTCCAGCCTGTGTTACCCTGTATCTAACACACTCCAGCCTGTGTTACTCTGTGTCTTACACACTCCGGCTTTTGTTACCCTTTCTCTAAAACATTCGAGCCTGTGTTAGTCTCTGTCTAACACGCTCCAGCTTGTGTTACCCTGTTTCTAACACACTCCAGCCTGTGTTAATCTGTGTTTAACAAACTCAAGCTTGTTTTACCCTTTGTCTAACACACTCCAGCCTTGTTACTCTTTATCTAAGGCACTCCAGCCTGTGTTACCCTGTTTCGTACACATTGCAGCCTGTGTTACCTTGTGTCTAACACACTCCAGCCTGTGTTACCCTGTATCTAACACACTCCAGCCTGTGTTAGTTGGTGTCTAACACACTCCAGCCTTTGTTACCCTGTGTCTAACACACTCAAACCTGTGTTACCCTTTGTCTAACACACTCAAATCTGTCTTACCCTGTGTCTAATACAATCCAGCTTGTGTTAGTCTGTGTCCAACAAACTCCACCTGTGTTAGGCTGTATCTAATACACTCCAGCCTGTGTTAGTCTATGTCTAACACACTCCAGCCTGGGCTACCCTCTCTTTAACACACTCCAGCCTGTCTTACCCTGTGCCTAACACACTACAGCCTGTGTTACCCTGTGTCTAACATACTCCTGCCTGTGTTAGTCTGTGTCTAACACACTTCAGCCTTTGTTACCCTGTGGCTAACACTCCAGCCTTAGTTACCCTGTGTCTAACACACTCCTGCCTGTGTTACCCTGTGTCTAACACACCCCAGCCTGTCTTACCCTGTGTCTAACAAACTCCTGCATGTGTAACCTTGTGTATAACACACTCAAGCCTGTGTTACCCTTTGTCTAACACAATCCAGCTGTGTTACCCTGTGTCGAACACACTCCAGCCTGTGTTAGCCTGTGTCTAACATATTCCAGCCTATGTTAATCTGTGTCCAACAAACTCCACCTGTGTTAGTCTGTATCTAATACACTCCAGATTGTGTTAGTCTGTGTCTCACACACTCCAGCCTGTCTTACCCTGTCTTTAATACACTCCAGCCTGTCTTACCCTGTTTCTAACACACTCCAGCCTTGGCTACACTGTGTCTAATACACTCCAGCCTGTGTTACCCTTTGTCTAACACACTCCAGCCTGTGTTAGTCTGTGTCTAACACACTCCAGTCTTTGTTACCCTGTGTCTAACACACTCCAGCCTGTGTTACCCTGTGTCTAACACACTCCAGCCTGTGTTACCCTTTGTCTAACACACTCAAGCCTGTTTTACACTTTGTCTATCACACTCCAGGCCTGTGTTACCCTGTGTATAACATGCTCCAGCCTGTGTTACCCTGTTTCTAACACACTCCAGCCTGTTTTAGTCTGTGTTTAACAAACCCAAGCTTGTTTTACCCTTTGTCTAACACACTCCAGCCTTTTTACTCTTTATCTAAGACACTCCAGCCTGTGTTACCCTGTTTCGTACACATTGCAGCCTGTGTTACCTTGTGTCTAACACACTCCAGCCTGTGTTACTCTGTGTCTAACACACTCCAGCCTGTGTTACTCTGTGTCTTACACACTCCGGCTTTTGTTACCCTTTCTCTAACACATTCCAGCCTGTGTTAGTCTCTCTCTAACACGCTCCAGCTTTTGTTACCCTGTTTCTAACACACTCCAGCCTGTGTTAGTCTGTGTTTAACAAACTCAAGCTTGTTTTACCCTTTGTCTAACACACTCCAGCCTTGTTACTCTTTATCTAAGACACTCCAGCCTGTGTTACCCTGTTTCGTACACATTGCAGCCTGTGTTACCTTGTGTCTAACACACTCCAGCCTGTGTTACCCTGTGTCTAACACACTCCAGCCTGTGTTAGTTGGTGTCTAACACACTCCAGCCTTTGTTACCCTGTGTCTAACACACTCAAGCCTGTGTTACCCTTTGTCTAACACACTCAAATCTGTCTTACCCTGTGTCTAATACAATCCAGCTATGTTAGCCTGTGTCTAACACACTCCAGACTGTGTTACCCTGTGTCTAACATACTCCAGCTTGTGTTAGTCTGTGTCCAACAAACTCCACCTGTGTTAGGCTGTATCTAATACACTCCAGCCTGTGTTAGTCTGTGTCTAACACACTCCAGCCTGGGCTACCCTCTCTTTAACACACTCCAGCCTGTCTTACCCTGTGTCTAACATACTCCAGCCTGTGTTAGTCTGTGTCTAACACACTCCAGCCTTTGTTACCCTGTGGCTAACACACTCCAGCCTTAGTTACCCTGTGTCTAACACACTCCTGCCTGTCTTACCCTGTGTCTAACACACTCCTGCATGTGTAACCTTGTGTATAACACACTCAAGCCTGTGTTACCCTGTGTCTAACACAATCCAGCTGTACTAACCTGTGTCTAACACACTCCAGCCTGTCTTACCCTGTGTCTAACATATTCCAGCCTATGTTAATCTGTGTCCAGCAAACTCCACCTGTGTTAGTCTGTATCTAATACACTCCAGCTTGTGTTAGTCTGTGTCTCACACACTCCAGCCTGTCCTACCCTGTTTTTAAACACTCCAGCCTGTCTTACCCTGTTTCTAACACACTCCAGCCTTGGCTACACTGTGTCTAATACACTCCAGCCTGTGTTACCCTTTATCTAACACACTCCAGCCTGTGTTACCCTTTATCTAAGACACCCCAGTCTGTGTTAGTCTGTGTCTAACACTCTCCAGCCTGTGTTACCCTATGTCTAAAATACTCCAGCCTCTGTTAGTCTGTGTTTAACACACTCCAGCCTGTGTTACCCTTTGTCTAACACACTCCAGCCTGTGTTACCCTTTATCTAAGACACTCCAACCTGTGTTACCCTGTGTCTAACACACTCCAGCCTTTGGTACCCTGTGTCTAACACACCCCAGTCTGTGTTAGTCTGTGTCTAACACTCTCCAGCCTGTGTTACCCTGTGTCTAACACACTCCAACCTGTGTTAGTCTGTGTTTAACACACTCCAGCCTGTGTTACCCTTTGTCTAACACACTCCAGCCTGTGTTACCCTTTATCTAAGACACCCCAGTCTGTGTTAGTCTGTGTCTAACACTCTCCAGCCTGTGTTACCCTGTGTCTAAAATACTCCAGCCTCTGTTAGTATGTGTTTAACACACTCCAGCCTGTGTTACCCTTTGTCTAACACACTCCAGCCTGTGTTACCCTTTTTCTAAGACACTCCAGCCTGCGTTACCCTGTGTCTAACACATTCCAGCCTGTGTTACCTTGTGTCTAACACATTCCAGCCTGTGTTACCCTGTATCTAACACACTCCAGCCTGTGTTACTCTGTGTCTAACACACTCCAGCCTGTGTTACTCTGTGTCTTACACACTCCGGCTTTTGTTACCCTTTCTCTAAAACATTCGAGCCTGTGTTAGTCTCTGTCTAACACGCTCCAGCTTGTGTTACCCTGTTTCTAACACACTCCAGCCTGTGTTAATCTGTGTTTAACAAACTCAAGCTTGTTTTACCCTTTGTCTAACACACTCCAGCCTTGTTACTCTTTATCTAAGACACTCCAGCCTGTGTTACTCTGTTTCGTACACATTGCAGCCTGTGTTACCTTGTGTCTAACACACTCCAGCCTGTGTTACCCTGTATCTAACACACTCCAGCCTGTGTTAGTTGGTGTCTAACACACTCCAGCCTTTGTTACCCTGTGTCTAACACACTCAAGCCTGTGTTACCCTTTGTCTAACACACTCAAATCTGTCTTACCCTGTGTCTAATACAATCCAGCTTGTGTTAGTCTGTGTCCAACAAACTCCACCTGTGTTAGGCTGTATCTAATACACTCCAGCCTGTGTTAGTCTGTATCTAACACACTCCAGCCTGGGCTACCCTCTCTTTAACACACTCCAGCCTGTCTTACCCTGTGCCTAACACACTACAGCCTGTGTTACCCTGTGTCTAACATACTCCTGCCTGTGTTAGTCTGTGTCTAACACACTTCAGCCTTTGTTACCCTGTGGCTAACACACTCCAGCCTTAGTTACCCTGTGTCTAACACACTCCTGCCTGTGTTACCCTGTGTCTAACACACCCCAGCCTGTCTTACCCTGTGTCTAACAAACTCCTGCATGTGTAACCTTGTGTATAACACACTCAAGCCTGTGTTACCCTTTGTCTATCACACTCCAGGCCTGTGTTACCCTGTGTATAACACGCTCCAGCCTGTGTTACCCTTTGTCTAACACACTCCAATCTGTCTTACCCTGTGTCTAACACTATGCAACTGTGTTTGCCTGTGTCTAACACACTCCAGCCTGTGTTACCCTGAGTCTAACACACTCCAGCCTGTGTTAGACTGTGTCTAACACACTCCAGCCTGGGTTACCCTCTCTTTAACACACTCCAGCCTATCTTACCCTGTGCCTAACACACTACAGCCTGTGTTACCCTGTGTCCAACATACTCCAGCCTGTGTTATTCTGTGTCTAACACACTCCAGCCTTTGTTACCCTGTGGCTAACACTCTCCAGCCTTAGTTACCCTTTGTCTAACACACTCCTGCCTGTGTTACCCTGGGTCTAACACACTCCAGCCTGTCTTACCCTGTGTCTAACACACTCCTGCATGTGTAACCTTGTGTATAACACACTCATGCCTGTGTTACCCTTTGTCTAACACAATCCAGCTGTGTTACCCTGTGTCTAACACACTCCAGCCTGTGTTACCCTGTGTCTAACATATTCCAGCCTATGTTAAACTGTGTCCAACAAACTCCACCTGTGTTAGTCTGTATCTAATACACTCCAGCTTGTGTTAGTCTGTGTCTCACACACTCCAGCCTGTCTTACCCTGTCTTTAACACACTCCAGCCTGTCTTACCCTGTTTCTAACACACTCCAGCCTTGGCTACACTGTGTCTATTCCACTCCAGCCTGTGTTAACCATTGTCTAACACACTCCAGCCTTTGTTACCCTGTGTCTAACACACTCCAGCCTGTGTTACCCTGTGTCTAACACACTCCCGCCTGTGTTACCCTGTGTCTAACACACTCAAGCCTGTGTTACACTTTGTCTATCACACTCCAATCTGTCTTACCCTGTGTCTAACACTATGCAGCTGTGTTTGCCTGTGTCTGACACACTCCAGCCTGTGTTACCCTGAGTCTAACACACTCCAGCCTGTGTTAGACTATTTCTAACACACTCCAGCCAGGGCTACCCTCTCTTTAACACACTCCAGCCTGTCTTAACCTTTGCCTAACACACTACAGCCTGTGTTACCCTGTGTCTAACATACTCCAGCCTGTGTTAGTCTGTGTCTAAAACACTCCAGCCTTTGTTACCTTGTGGCTAACACACTCCAGCCTGTGTTACCCTGTGTCTAACACACTCCTGCATGTGTAACCTTGTGTATAACACACTCAAGCCTGTGTTACCCTTTCTCTAAAACAATCCAGCTGTGTTCCCCTGTGTCTAACACACTCCAGCCTGTGTTACCCTGTGTCTAACATATTCCAGCCTATGTTAATCTGTGTCCAACAAACTCCTCCTGTGTTAGTCTGTATCTAATACACTCCAGCCTGTGTTAGTCTGTGTCTCACACACTCCAGCCTGTCTTACCCTGTCTTTAACATGCTCCAGCCTGTCTTACCCTGTTTCTAACACACTCCAGCCTTGGCTACACTGTGTCTAATACACTCCAGCCTGTGTTACCCTTTGTCTAACACACTCCAGCCTGTGTTAGTCTGTGTCTAACACACTCCAGCCTTTGTTACCCTATGTCTAACACACTCCAGCCTGTGTTACCCTGTGTCTAACACTCTCCAGCTTGTGTTACCCTTTGTCTAACACACTCAAGCCTGTGTTACACTTTGTCTATCACACTCCAGGCCTGTGTTACCCTGTGTATAACACACTCCAATCTGTCTTACCCTGTGTCTAACACTATGCAGCTGTGTTTGCCTGTGTCTAACACAGTCCAGCCTGTGTTACCCTGAGTCTAACACACTCCAGCCTGTGTTAGTCTGTGTCTAACACACTCCAGCCTTTGTTATCCTGTGTCTAACACACTCCAGCCTGAATTAGTCTGTGTTTAACACACTCCAGCCTGTGTTATCCTTTGTCTAACACACTCCAGCCTGTGTTAAACTTTGTCTAACACACTCCAGCGTTTGTTACCCTTTATCTAACATACTCCAGCCTGTATTACCCTATGTCTAACACATTCCAGCCTGGATTGCCCTGTCTTTAACACACCCCAGGCTGTGTTTGTCTTGATCAGCACACTTCGACCTGTGTTACATTTTGCCTAACACATTCCAGCCTTTGTTAGTCTGTATCTAACACACTCCAGGTTGTGTTACTCTGAGTCTAAAACACTCCAGCCTGTGTTACCCTGTATCTAACACACTCCAGCCTGTCTTAACCTGTGTCTAACACACTCCAGCCTGTGTTACCCTGTGTCTAACACAACCCAGTCTGTGTTAGTCTGTGTCTAACACTCTCCAGTCTGTGTTACCCTGTATCTAACACACTCCAGCCTGTGTTAGTCTGTGTTTAACACACTCCAGCCTGTGTTACCCTTTGTCTAACACACTCCAGCCTGTGTTACGCTGTGTCTAACACACTCCAGCCTGATTTAGTCTGTATTTAACACACTCCAGCCTGTGTTACCCTGTGTCTAACACACTCCAGCCTGTGTTACCCTTTATCTAAGACACTCCAGCCTTTGTTACCCTCTGTCTGACACATTCCAGCCTGTGTTACCTTGTGTCTAAAACACTCCAGCCTGTGTTACCCTGTATCTAACACACTCCAGCCTGTGTTACTCTGTGTCTAACACACTCCAGCCTGTGTTGCTCTGTGTCTTACACACTCCGGCTTTTGTTACCCTTTCTCTAACACATTCCAGCCTGTGTTAGTCTCTGTCTGACACACTCCAGCCTGTGTTACCCTGTGTCTAACACACTCCAGCCTGTGTTAGTCTGTGTTTAACACACTCCAGCTTGTTTTACAATTTGTCTCACACACTGCAGACTTGTTCCTCTTTATCTAACAAACTCCAGCCTATGTTACCCTGTTTCTAACACATTGCAGCCTGTGTTACCTTGTGTCTAACACACTCCAGCCTGTGTTAGTTGGTGTCTAACACATTCCAGCCTATGTTGCCTTGTGTCTAACACACTCGAGACTTTCTTAGTCTGTGTCTAAGACACTCCAGCCTTGGCTACACTGTTTCTAATACACTCCAGCCTGTGTTACCCTTTGTCTAACACACTCCAGCCTGTGTTAGTCTGTGTCTGACACACTCCAACCTTAGTTACCCTGTGTCTAACACACTCCAGCCTGTGTTACCCTGTGTCTAACACACTCCAGCCTGTGTTACCCTGTGTCTAACACACTCAAGCCTGTGTTACCCATTGTCAAACACACTCCAGGCCTGTGTTACCCTGTGTATAACACGCTCCAGCCTGTGTTACCCTTTGTCTAACACACTCCAGCCTGTGTTAGTCTGTGCCTAAAACACTCCAGCCTGTGTTCCCCTGTGTCTAACACATTCCAGCCGGTGTTACCCTGTGTCTAACACACACAAGCCTGTGTTACCCTTTGTCTAACACACTCCAGGCCTGTGTTACCTGTGTATAACATGCTCGAGCCTGTGTTACCCTTTGTCTAATACACCTCAACCTGACGTACCCTGTATCTAACACACTCCATCCTGTGCTTGTCTTTGTCTAACACACTCCAGCCTGTGTTACCCATGTCTAACACATGCCAGCATGTGTTAATCTGTATCTAACACACTCAAGCCTGTGTTAGTCTGTGTCTAACACACTCCAGCCTGTCTTACCCTGTATCTAAACAAACTCCATCCCATGTTTGTCTTTGTCTAACACACTCCAGCCTGTGCTACACATTGTCTAACAAACGCCAGCCTGTGTTACCCTGTGTCTAACACACTCCAGCCTGTGTTAGTCTGTGTCTAACACACTCCAGCCTTTGTTCCCCTTTGTCTAACACACTCCAGCCTGTGTTACCCTGTGTCTAACACACTCCAGCCTGTGTTACCCTATATCTAACACACTCCAGCCTGTGTTAGTCTGTGTCTAACACACTCCAGCCTTTGTTCCCCTTTGTCTAACACACTCCAGCCTGTGTTACCCTTTGTCTAACACACTCCAGCCTGTGTTACCCTGTGTCTAACACACTCAAGCTTGTGTTACCCTTTGTCTAACACACTCCAGGCCTGTGTTACCCTGTTTCTAACACACTTTAGCCAATGTTACCCTGTGTCTAAAATGCTGCAGCCTGTGTTACCCTTTGTCTAACACACTCCAACCTGTGTTACCCTTTGTCAAAGACACTCCAGGCCTTTGTTACCCTGTGCATAACACGCTCCAGCCTGTGTTACCCTTTGTCTAACACACCTCAACCTGACTTACCCTGTATCTAACACACTCCATCCTGTGTTTGTCTTTGTCTAACACACTCCAGCCTGTGTTACCCTTTATCTAAGACACTCCAGCCTGTGTTACCCTGTGTCTGACACATTCCAGCCTGTGTTACCTTGTGTCTAACACACTCCAGCCTGTGTTACCCTTTATCTAATACACTCCAGCCTGTGTTAGTCTGTATCTAACACACTCCAGCCTGTGTTACCCTGTGTCTAACACTCCCCAGCCTGTGTTAGTCTGTGTTTAACACACTCCAGCTTGTTTTACCCTTTGTCTAACACACTGCAGCCTTGTTACTCTTTATCTAAGAAACTCCAGCCTGTGTTACCCTGTTTCTAACACATGGCAGCCTGTGTTACCTTGTGTCTAACACACTCCAGCCTGTGTTAGTTGGTGTCTAACACATTCCAGCCTATGTTGCCTTGTGTCTAACACACTCGAGACTTTGTTAGTCTGTATCTAACACACTCCAGCCTGTGTTACCCTGTGTCTAACACTCCCCAGTCTGTGTTCGTCTGTGTCTAACACTCTCCAGCCTGTGTTACACAGTGTCTAACAAACTCCAGCATTTGTTACCCTTTGGCTAACACACTCCAGCCTGTGTTACCCTGTGTCTAACACACTCCAGCCTGTGTTACCCTGTGTCTAACACACTCAAGCTTGTGTTACCCTTTGTCTAACACACTCCAGGCCTGTGTTACCCTGTTTCTAACACACTTTAGCCAATGTCACCCTGTGTCTAAAATGCTGCAGCCTGTGTTACCCTTTGTCTAACACACTCCAACCTGTGTTACCCTTTGTCAAACACACTCCAGGCCTGTGTTACCCTGTGCATAACACGCTCCAGCCTGTGTTACCCTTTGTCTAACACACCTCAACCTGTCTTACCCTGTATCTAACACACTCCATCCTGTGTTTGTCTGTGTCTAACACACTCCAGCCTGTGTTACCCTTTGTCTAACACATGCCAGCATGTGTTAATCTGTATCTAACACACTCCAGCCTGTGTTAGTCTGTATCTAACACTCTCCAGCCTGTGTTACACTGTGTCTAACAAAATCCAGCCTTTGTTACCCTTTGTCTAACACACTCCAGCCTGTGTTAGCCTTTATCTGAGACACTCCAGCGTGGGTTACCCTGTGTCTAACACACTCCAGCCTGTGTTACACTGTATCTAACACACTCCAGCCTGTGTTACCCTGTGTCTAACACACCCCAGTCTGTGTTAGTCTGTGTCTAACACTCTTCAGCCTGTGTTACCCTGTGTCTAACACACTCCAGCCTGTGTTACCCTGTGTATAACACGCTCCAGCCTGTGTTACCCTTTGTCTAACACACTCCAGCCTGTGTTAGTCTGTGCCTAAAACACTCCAGCCTGTGTTCCCCTGTGTCTAACACATTCCAGCCGGTGTTACCCTGTGTCTAACACACACAAGCCTGTGTTACCCTTTGTCTAACACACTCCAGGCCTGTGTTACCTGTGTATAACATGCTCGAGCCTGTGTTACCCTTTGTCTAATACACCTCAACCTGACGTACCCTGTATCTAACACACTCCATCCTGTGCTTGTCTTTGTCTAACACACTCCAGCCTGTGTTACCCATGTCTAACACATGCCAGCATGTGTTAATCTGTATCTAACACACTCAAGCCTGTGTTAGTCTGTGTCTAACACACTCCAGCCTGTCTTACCCTGTATCTAAACAAACTCCATCCCATGTTTGTCTTTGTCTAACACACTCCAGCCTGTGCTACACATTGTCTAACAAACGCCAGCCTGTGTTACCCTGTGTCTAACACACTCCAGCCTGTGTTAGTCTGTGTCTAACACACTCCAGCCTTTGTTCCCCTTTGTCTAACACACTCCAGCCTGTGTTACCCTGTGTCTAACACACTCCAGCCTGTGTTACCCTGTGTCTAACACACTCAAGCTTGTGTTACCCTTTGTCTAACACACTCCAGGCCTGTGTTACCCTGTTTCTAACACACTTTAGCCAATGTTACCCTGTGTCTAAAATGCTGCAGCCTGTGTTACCCTTTGTCTAACACACTCCAACCTGTGTTACCCTTTGTCAAACACACTCCAGGCCTGTGTTACCCTGTGCATAACACGCTCCAGCCTGTGTTACCCTTTATCTAACACACCTCAACCTGTCTTACCCTGTATCTAACACACTCCATCCTGTGTTTGTCTGTGTCTAACACACTCCAGCCTGTGTTACCCTTTGTCTAACACATGCCAGCATGTGTTAATCTGTATCTAACACACTCCAGCCTGTGTTAGTCTGTATCTAACACTCTCCAGCCTGTGTTACACTGTGTCTAACAAAATCCAGCCTTTGTTACCCTTTGTCTAACACACTCCAGCCTGTGTTAGCCTTTATCTGAGACACTCCAGCGTGGGTTACCCTGTGTCTAACACACTCCAGCCTGTGTTACACTGTATCTAACATACTCCAGCCTGTGTTAGTTGGTGTCTAACACATTCCATCCTATGTTACCTTGTGTCAAACACACTCCAGCCTTTGTTACTCTGTGTCTAACACACTCCAACCTTGGCTACCCTATGTCTAACACACGCCAGGCCGTGTTACCCTTTATCTAACACACTCCAGCCTGTGTTACACTGTGTCTAAAACACTCCAGAATTTGTTACCCTGTGTGTAAAACACTCCAGCCTGAATTTCCCTGTGTCAAACACAGTGCAGCCTGTGTTAGTCTGTGTCGAACACACTCCAGCCTTTGTTACCCTTTGTCTAACACACTCCAGCCTGTGTTAGTCTGTGTCTAACACACTCCAGCCTTTGTTCCCCTTTGTCTAACACACTCCAGCCTGTGTTACCCTGTGTCTAACACACTCCAGCCTGTGTTAACCTGTGTCTAACACACTCAAGCTTGTGTTACCCTTTGTCTAACACACCCCAGGCCTGTGTTACCCTGTTTCTAACAAACTTTAGCCAATGTTACCCTGTGTCTAAAATGCTGCAACCTGTGTTACCCTTAGTCTAACACACTCCAACCTGTGTTACCCTTTGTCAAACACACTCCAGGCCTGTGTTACCCTGTGCATAACACGCTCCAGCCTGTGTTACCCTTTGTCTAACACACCTCAATCTGACTTACCCTGTATCTAACACACTCCATCCTGTGTTTGTCTTTGTCTAACACACTCCAGCCTGTGTTACCCTTTGTCTAACACATGCCAGCATGTGTTAATCTGTATCTAACACACTCCAGCCTGTGTTAGTCTGTGTCTAACACACTCCAGCCTGTGTTACCCTGTATCTAACACACTCCAGCCTGTCTTAACCTGTGTCTAACACACTCCAGCCTGTGTTACCCTGTGTCTAACACTCCCCAGTCTGTGTTCGTCTGTGTCTAACACTCTCCAGCCTGTGTTACACTGTGTCTAACACACTCCAGCCTTTGTTACCCTTTGTCTAACACACTCCAGCCTGTGTTAGTCTCTGTCTAACATGTTCCAGCCTGTGTTACCCTGTGTCTAACATACTCCAGCCTGTGTTACCCTTTGTCTAACACACTCCATCCTGTGTTAGCCTTTATCTAAGACACTCCAGCGTGGGTTACCCTGTGTCTAACACATTCCAGCCTGTGTTACCTTGTGTCTAACACACTCCAGCCTGTGTTACGCTGTGTCTAACACACTCCAGAATTTGTTACCCTGTGTGTAAAACACTCCAGCCTGAATTTCCCTGTGTCAAACACAGTCCAGCCTGTGTTAGTCTGTGTCGAACACACTCCAGCCTTTGTTACCCTTTGTCTAACACACTCCAGCCTGTGTTACCCTGTGTCTAACACACTCCAGCCTGTGTTACCCTGTGTCTAACACACTCCAGCCTGTGTAAACTTGTGTATAAAGCACTCAAGCCTGTGTTACCCTTTGTTGAACACACTGCTGGCCTTTGTTAGCCTGTGTATAACACGCTCCAGCCTGTGTTACCCTTTGTATAACACACTACAGCCTGTCTTACCCTGTATCTAAACACACTCCATCCCGTGTTTGTCTTTGTCTAACACACTCCAGCCTGTGCTACCCTGTGTCTAACACACTCCAGCCTGTGTAACCTTGTGTATAACACACTCAAGCCTGTGTTACGCTTTGTCTAACGATCTCCAGGCCTGTGTTACCATGTGTCTAAAATGCTTCAGCCTCTGTTACCCTTTGTATAACACACTCCAGCCTGTCTTACCCTGTATCTAAACACACTCCATCCCGTGTTTGTCTTTGTCTAACACACTCCAGCCTGTGCTACACTTTGTCTAACAAACGCCAGCCTGTGATAGTCTGTATCTAACACACTCCAGCCTGTTAGTCTGTGTCTAACACACTCCAGCCTGTGTTACCCTCTGTCTAACAAACGCCAGCCTGTGTTAGTCTGTGTCTAACACACTCAAGCCTGTGTTACCCTTTGTCTATCACACTCCAGGCCTGTGTTACCCTGTGTATAATACGCTCCAGCCTGTGTTACCCGTTGTCTAACACACTCCAATCTGTCTTACCCTATGTCTAACACTATGCAGCTGTGTTTGCCTGTGTCTAACACACTCGAGCCTGTGTTACCCTGAGTCTAACACACTCCAGCCGGTGTTAGTCTGTGTCTAACACACTCCAGCCTTTGTTATCCTGTGTCTAAAACACTCCAGCCTGTGTTACCCTTTGTCTAACACACTCCAGCGTTTGTTACCCTTTATCTAACATACTCCAGTCTGTATTACTCTGTGTCTAACGCATTCCAGCCTGGATTGCCCTGTGTCTAACACACCCCAGCCTGTGTTTGTCTTGATCAGCACACTTCAACCTTTGTTACAGTTTGCCTAACACCTTCCAGCCTTTGTTAGTCTGTATCTAACACACTCCAGCCTGTGTTACTCTGAGTCTAACACACTCCAGCCTGTGTTACCCTGTATCTAACACACTCCAGCCTGTCTTTACCTGTGTCTAACACACTCCAGCCTGTGTTACCCTGTGTCTAACACACCCCAGTCTGTGTTAGTCTGTGTCTAACACTCTTCAGCCTGTGTTACCCTGTGTCTAACACACTCCAGCCTGTGTTAGTCTGTGTTTAACACACTCCAGCCTGTTTTACCCTTTGTCTAACACACTCCAGCCTGTGTTACCCTGTGTCTAACACACTCCAGCCTGTGTTAGTCTGTGTTTAACACACTCCAGCCTGTGTTACCCTTTGTCTAACACACTCCAGCCTGTGTTACCCTTTATCTAAGACACTCCGGCCTGTGTTACCCTGTGTCTGACACATTCCAGCCTGTGTTACCTTGTGTCTAACACACTCCAGCCTGTGTTACCCTGTATCTAACACACTCCAGCCTGTGTTAGTCTGTATCTAACACACTCCAGCCTGTGTTACCCTGTGTCTAACACACTCCAGCCTGTGTTAGTCTGTGTTTAACACACTCCAGCCTGTGTTACCCTGTGTCTAACACACTCCAGCCTTTGTTAGTCTGTGTTTAACACACTCCAGCTTGTTTTACCCTTTATCTCACACACTGCAGCATTGTTACTCTTTATCTAAGAATCTCCAGCCTGTGTTCCCCTGTTTCTAGCACATGGCAGCCTGTGTTACCTTGTGTCTAACACACTCCAGCCTGTGTTACCCTGTATCTAATACACTCCAGCCTGTATTAGTTGGTGTCTAAAACATTCCAGCCTATGTTGCCTTGAGTCTAACACACTCGAGACTTTGTTAGTCTGTGTCTAAGACACTCCAGCCTTGGCTACACCGTGTCTAATACACTCCAGCCTGTGTTACCCTTTGTCTAACACACTCCAGCCTGTGTTAGTCTGTGTCTAACACACTCCAGCCTTTGTTACCCTGTGTCTAACACACTAGAGCCTGTGTTACCCTGTCTCTAACACACTCCAGCCTGTGTTACCCTGTGCCTAACACACTCAAGCCTGTGTTACCCATTGTCTAACACACTCCAGGCCTGTGTTACCCTGTGTATAACATGCTCCAGCCTGTGTTACCCTTTGTCTAACACACTCCAGGCCTTTGTTACCCTGTGTATAACATGCTCCAGCCTGTGTTACCCTTTGTCTAACACATTCCAACACGTCTTCCCCTGTGTCAAACACAATCCAGCAGTGTTACCCTGTGTCTAACACACTCCAGCCTGTGTTACACGGTATCAAACAAACTCCAGCCTGTCTTAGCCTGTGTCTAAAACACTCCAGCCTGTGTTACCTTGTGTCTAACATACTCCAGCCTGTGTTAGTCTGTGTCCAACACACTCCAGCATGTGTTCCCCTGTGTCTAACACACTCCAGCCTGTGTTACCCTGTGTCCAACACACTCAAGCCTGTGTTACCCTTTGTCTATCACACTCCAGGCCTGTGCTACCCTGTGTATAACACGCTCCAGCCTGTGTTACCCTTTGTCTAACACACCTCAACATGACGTACCCTGTATCTAACACACTCCATCCTGTGTTTGTCTTTGTCTAACACACTCCAGCCTGTGTTACCCTTTGTCTAACACATGCCAGTATGTGTTAATCTGTATCTAACACACTCCAGCCTGTGTTAGTCTGTGCCTAACACACTCCAGCCTGTCTTACCCTGTATCTAAACACACTCCACCCCTTGTTTGTCTTTGTCTAACACACTCCAGCCTGTGCTACACTTTGTCTAAAAAACGCCAGCCTGTGTTACCCTGTGTCTAACACACTCCAGCCTGTGTTAGTCTGTGTCTAACACACTCCAGCCTTTGTTCCCCTTTGTCTAACACAATCCAGTCTGTGTTACCCTGTGTCTAAAATGCTGCAGCCTGTGTTACCCTTTGTCTAAAACACTCCAACCTGTGTTACCCTTTGTCTAACACACTCCAGCCTGTGTTACCCTTTTTCTAACACATTCCAGGCCTGTGTTACCCTGTGCATAACACGCTCCAGCCTGTGTTACCCTTGGTCTAACACACCTCAACCTGAATTACCCTGTATCTAACACACTCCTTCCTGTGTTTGTCTTTTCTAACACACTCCAGCCTGTGTTACCCTTTGTCTAACACATGCCAGCATGTGTTAATCTGTATCTAACACACTCCAGCATGTGTTAGTCTGTGTCTAACACACTCCAGCCTGTGTTACCCTGTATCTAACACACTCCAGCCTGTCTTAACCTGTGTCTAACACACTCCAGCCTGTGTTACCCTGTGTCTAACACTCCCCAGTCTGTGTTAGTCTGTATGTAACACACTCCAGCTTGTGTTAGTCTGTGTCAAACACACTCCAGACTGTGTCACCCTGTGTCTAACACACCCCAGTCTGTGTTAGTCTGTGTTTAACACTCTCCAGCCTGTTTTACACTGTGTCTAACACAGTCCATCCTTTGTTACCCTTTGTCTAACACACTCCATCCTGTGTTAGTCTGTGTCTAACACACTCCAGCCTTTGTTGCACTGTGTCTACCACACTCCAGCCTGTTTTACCCTGTGTCTAACACAGCCCAGCCTTTGTTAACTTTGTGTAACACACTCCAGCCTGTGTTACCCTGTGTCTAACACACTCCAGCTTGTGTTAGTCTGTGTCCAACAAACTCCACCTGTGTTAGGCTGTATCTAATACACTCCAGCCTGTGTTAGACTGTGTCTAACACACTCCAGCCTGGGCTACCCTCTCTTTAACACACTCCAGCCTGTCTTACCCTGTGCCTAACACACTACAGCCTGTGTTACCCTGTGTCTAACATACTCCAACCTGTGTTAGTCTGTGTCTAAAACACTCCAGCCTTTGTTACCTTGTGGCTAACATACTCCAGCCTTAGTTACCCTGTGTCTAACACACTCCTGCCTGTGTTACCCTGTGTCTAACACACTCCAGCCTGTCTTACCCTGTGTCTAATGCACTCCTGCATGTGTAACCTTGTGTATAACACACTCAAGCCTGTGTTACCCTTTCTCTAAAACAATCCAGCTGTGTTCCCCTGTGTCTAACACACTCCAGCCTGTGTTACCCTGTGTCTAACATATTCCAGCCTATGTTAATCTGTGTCCAACAAACTCCTCCTGTGTTAGTCTGTATCTAATACACTCCAGCCTGTGTTAGTCTGTGTCTCACACACTCCAGCCTGTCTTACCTTGTCTTTAACACGCTCCAGCCTGTCTTACCCTGTTTTTAACAGACTCCAGCCTTGGCTACACTGTGTCTAATACACTCCAGCCTGTGTTACCGTTTGTCTAACACACTCCAGCCTGTGTTAGTCTGTGTCTAACACACTCCAGCTTTTGTTATCCTGTGTCTAACACACTCCAGCCTGAATTAGTCTGTGTTTAACACACTCCAGCCTGTGTTATCCTTTGTCTAACACACTCCAGCCTGTGTTACCCTTTGTCTAACACACACCAGCGTTTGTTACCCTTTATCTAACATACTCAAGCCTGTATTACCCTGTGTCTAACACATTCCAGCCTGGATTGCCCTGTGTCTAACACACCCCAGCCTGTGTTGGTCTTGACCAGCACACTTCAACCTGTGTTACATTTTGCCTAACACATTCCAGCCTTTGTTAGTCTGTATCTAACACACTCCAGGTTGTGTTACTCTGAGTCTAACACACTCCAGCCTGTGTTACCCTGTATCTAACACACTCCAGCCTGTCTTAACCTGTGTCTAACACACTCCAGCCTGTGTTTCCCTGTGTCTAACACAACCCAGTCTGTGTTAGTCTGTGTCTAACACTCTCCAGCCTGTGTTACCCTGTGTCTAACACACTCCAGCCTCTGTTAGTCTGTGTCTAACACTCTCCAGCCGGTGTTAACCTGTGTGTAACACACTTCAGCCTGTGTTAGTCTGTGTTTAACACACTCCAGCCTGTGTTACCCTTTGTCTAACACACTCCAGCCTGTGTTACCCTTTGTCTAACACACTCCAGCCTTTGTTACCCTTTATCTAAGACACTCCAGACTGTGTTACCCTCTGTCTGACACATTCCAGCCTGTGTTACCTTGTGTCTAAAACACTCCAGCCTGTGTTACCCTGTATCTAACACACTCCAGCCTGTGTTAGTCTGTGTCTAACACACTCCAGCCTTTTTTTACTCTGTGTCTTACACACTCCGGCTTTTGTTACCCTTTCTCTAACTCATTCCAGCCTGTGTTAGTCTCTGTCTGACACACTCCAGCCTGTGTTACCCTGTGTCTAACACACTCCAGCCTGTGTTAGTCTGTGTTTAACACACTCCAGCTTGTTTTACCCTTTGTCTAACACACTGCAGCCTTGTTACTCTTTATCTAAGAAACTCCAGCCTGTGTTACCCTGTTTCTAACACATGGCAGCCTGTGTTACCTTGTGTCTAACACACTCCAGCCTGTGTTAGTTGGTGTCTAACACATTCCAGCCTATGTTGCCTTGTGTCTAACACACTCGAGACTTTGTTAGTCTATGTCTAAGACACTCCAGCCTTGGCTACACTCTTTCTAATACACTCCAGCCTGTGTTACCCTTTGTCTAACACACTCCAGCCTGTGTTAGTTTGTGTCTGACACACTCCAACCTTTGTTACCCTGAGTCTAACACACTCCAGCCTGTGTTACCCTGTGTCTAACACACTCCAGCCTGTGTTAGCCTTTGTCTAACACACTCCAGGCCTTTTTTACCCTGTGTATAACACGCTCCAGCCTGTGGTACCCTGTTTCTAACATACTCCAGCCTGTGTTACACTGTGTCTAACACACTCCAGAATTTGTTACCCTGTGTGTAAAACACTCCAGCCTGAATTTCCCTGTGTGAAACACAGTCCAGCCTGTGTTAGTCTGTGTCGAACACACTCCAGCCTTTGTTACCCTTTGTCTAACACACTCCAGCCTGTGTTACACTGTGTCTAACACACTCCAGCCTGTGTTACCCTGTGTCTAACACACTCCAGCCTGTGTTACCCTGTGTCTAACACACTCCAGCCTGTGTTACCCTGTGTCTAACACACTCCAGCCTGTGTTACCCTGTGTCTAACACACTCCAGCCTGTGCTACCCTGTGTCTAACACACTCCAGCCTGTGTAACCTTGTGTATAACACACTCAAGCCTGTGTTACGCTTTGTCTAACGATCTCCAGGCCTGTGTTACCATGTGTCTAAAATGCTCCAGCCTCTGTTACCCTTTGTATAACACACTCCAGCCTGTCTTACCCTGTATCTAAACACACTCCATCCCGTGTTTGTCTTTGTCTAACACACTCCAGCCTGTGCTACACTTTGTCTAACAAACGCCAGCCTGTGATAGTCTGTATCTAACACACTGCAGGCTGTTAGTCTGTGTCTAACACACTCCAGCCTGTGTTACCCTCTGTCTAACACACTCCAGCCTGTGTTAGTCTGTGTCTAACACACTCAAGCCTGTGTTACCCTTTGTCTATCACACTCCAGGCCTGTGTTACCCTGTGTATAATACGCTCCAGCCTGTGTTACCCGTTGTCTAACACACTCCAATCTGTCTTACCCTATGTCTAACACTATGCAGCTGTGTTTTCCTGTGTCTAACACACTCGAGCCTGTGTTACCCTGAGTCTAACACACTCCAGCCTGTGTTATCCTGTGTCTAAAACACTCCAGCCTGTGTTACCCTTTGTCTAACACACTCCAGCGTTTGTTACCCTTTATCTAACATACTCCAGTCTGTATTACTCTGTGTCTAACGCATTCCAGCCTGGATTGCCCTGTGTCTAACACACCCCAGCCTGTGTTTGTCTTGATCAGCACACTTCAACCTGTGTTACAGTTTGCCTAACACCTTCCAGCCTTTGTTAGTCTGTATCTAACACACTCCAGCCTGTGTTACTCTGAGTCTAACACACTCCAGCCTGTGTTACCCTGTATCTAACACACTCCAGCCTGTCTTTACCTGTGTCTAACACACTCCAGCCTGTGTTACCCTGTGTCTAACACACTCCAGCCTGTGTTAGTCTGTGTTTAACACACTCCAGCCTGTGTTACCCTTTGTCTAACACACTCCAGCCTGTGTTACCCTTTATCTAAGACACTCCGGCCTGTGTTACCCTGTGTCTGACACATTCCAGCCTGTGTTACCCTGTGTCTAACACACTCCAGCCTGTGTTACCCTGTATCTAACACACTCCAGCCTGTGTTAGTCTGTATCTAACACACTCCAGCCTGCGTTACCCTGTGTCTAACACTCCCCAGTCTGTGTTCGTCTGTGTCTAACACTCTCCAGCCTGTGTTACACTGTGTCTAACAAACTCCAGCCTTTGTTACCCTTTGTCTAACACACTCCAGCCTGTGTTACCCTGTATCTAACACACTCCAGCCTGTCTTTACCTGTGTCTAACACACTCCAGCCTGTGTTACCCTGTGTCTAACACACCCCAGTCTGTGTTAGTCTGTGTCTAACACTCTTCAGCCTGTGTTACCCTGTGTCTAACACACTCCAGCCTGTGTTAGTCTGTGTTTAACACACTCCAGCCTGTTTTACCCTTTGTCTAACACACTCCAGCCTGTGTTACCCTGTGTCTAACACACTCCAGCCTGTGTTAGTCTGTGTTTAACACACTCCAGCCTGTGTTACCCTTTGTCTAACACACTCCAGCCTGTGTTACCCTTTATCTAAGACACTCCGGCCTGTGTTACCCTGTGTCTGACACATTCCAGCCTGTGTTACCTTGTGTCTAACACACTCCAGCCTGTGTTACCCTGTATCTAACACACTCCAGCCTGTGTTAGTCTGTATCTAACACACTCCAGCCTGTGTTACCCTGTGTCTAACACACTCCAGCCTGTGTTAGTCTGTGTTTAACACACTCCAGCCTGTGTTACCCTGTGTCTAACACACTCCAGCCTTTGTTAGTCTGTGTTTAACACACTCCAGCTTGTTTTACCCTTTATCTCACACACTGCAGCATTGTTACTCTTTATCTAAGAATCTCCAGCCTGTGTTCCCCTGTTTCTAGCACATGGCAGCCTGTGTTACCTTGTGTCTAACACACTCCAGCCTGTGTTACCCTGTATCTAATACACTCCAGCCTGTATTAGTTGGTGTCTAAAACATTCCAGCCTATGTTGCCTTGAGTCTAACACACTCGAGACTTTGTTAGTCTGTGTCTAAGACACTCCAGCCTTGGCTACACCGTGTCTAATACACTCCAGCCTGTGTTACCCTTTGTCTAACACACTCCAGCCTGTGTTAGTCTGTGTCTAACACACTCCAGCCTTTGTTACCCTGTGTCTAACACACTAGAGCCTGTGTTACCCTGTCTCTAACACACTCCAGCCTGTGTTACCCTGTGCCTAACACACTCAAGCCTGTGTTACCCATTGTCTAACACACTCCAGGCCTGTGTTACCCTGTGTATAACATGCTCCAGCCTGTGTTACCCTTTGTCTAACACACTCCAGGCCTTTGTTACCCTGTGTATAACATGCTCCAGCCTGTGTTACCCTTTGTCTAACACATTCCAACACGTCTTCCCCTGTGTCAAACACAATCCAGCAGTGTTACCCTGTGTCTAACACACTCCAGCCTGTGTTACACGGTATCAAACAAACTCCAGCCTGTCTTAGCCTGTGTCTAAAACACTCCAGCCTGTGTTACCTTGTGTCTAACATACTCCAGCCTGTGTTAGTCTGTGTCCAACACACTCCAGCATGTGTTCCCCTGTGTCTAACACACTCCAGCCTGTGTTACCCTGTGTCCAACACACTCAAGCCTGTGTTACCCTTTGTCTATCACACTCCAGGCCTGTGCTACCCTGTGTATAACACGCTCCAGCCTGTGTTACCCTTTGTCTAACACACCTCAACATGACGTACCCTGTATCTAACACACTCCATCCTGTGTTTGTCTTTGTCTAACACACTCCAGCCTGTGTTACCCTTTGTCTAACACATGCCAGTATGTGTTAATCTGTATCTAACACACTCCAGCCTGTGTTAGTCTGTGCCTAACACACTCCAGCCTGTCTTACCCTGTATCTAAACACACTCCACCCCTTGTTTGTCTTTGTCTAACACACTCCAGCCTGTGCTACACTTTGTCTAAAAAACGCCAGCCTGTGTTACCCTGTGTCTAACACACTCCAGCCTGTGTTAGTCTGTGTCTAACACACTCCAGCCTTTGTTCCCCTTTGTCTAACACAATCCAGTCTGTGTTACCCTGTGTCTAAAATGCTGCAGCCTGTGTTACCCTTTGTCTAAAACACTCCAACCTGTGTTACCCTTTGTCTAACACACTCCAGCCTGTGTTACCCTGTGTCTAACACATTCCAGGCCTGTGTTACCCTGTGCATAACACGCTCCAGCCTGTGTTACCCTTGGTCTAACACACCTCAACCTGAATTACCCTGTATCTAACACACTCCTTCCTGTGTTTGTCTTTTCTAACACACTCCAGCCTGTGTTACCCTTTGTCTAACACATGCCAGCATGTGTTAATCTGTATCTAACACACTCCAGCATGTGTTAGTCTGTGTCTAACACACTCCAGCCTGTGTTACCCTGTATCTAACACACTCCAGCCTGTCTTAACCTGTGTCTAACACACTCCAGCCTGTGTTACCCTGTGTCTAACACTCCCCAGTCTGTGTTAGTCTGTATGTAACACACTCCAGCTTGTGTTAGTCTGTGTCAAACACACTCCAGACTGTGTCACCCTGTGTCTAACACACCCCAGTCTGTGTTAGTCTGTGTTTAACACTCTCCAGCCTGTTTTACACTGTGTCTAACACAGTCCATCCTTTGTTACCCTTTGTCTAACACACTCCATCCTGTGTTAGTCTGTGTCTAACACACTCCAGCCTTTGTTGCACTGTGTCTACCACACTCCAGCCTGTTTTACCCTGTGTCTAACACAGCCCAGCCTTTGTTAACTTTGTGTAACACACTCCAGCCTGTGTTACCCTGTGTCTAACACACTCCAGCTTGTGTTAGTCTGTGTCCAACAAACTCCACCTGTGTTAGGCTGTATCTAATACACTCCAGCCTGTGTTAGACTGTGTCTAACACACTCCAGCCTGGGCTACCCTCTCTTTAACACACTCCAGCCTGTCTTACCCTGTGCCTAACACACTACAGCCTGTGTTACCCTGTGTCTAACATACTCCAACCTGTGTTAGTCTGTGTCTAAAACACTCCAGCCTTTGTTACCTTGTGGCTAACATACTCCAGCCTTAGTTACCCTGTGTCTAACACACTCCTGCCTGTGTTACCCTGTGTCTAACACACTCCAGCCTGTCTTACCCTGTGTCTAATGCACTCCTGCATGTGTAACCTTGTGTATAACACACTCAAGCCTGTGTTACCCTTTCTCTAAAACAATCCAGCTGTGTTCCCCTGTGTCTAACACACTCCAGCCTGTGTTACCCTGTGTCTAACATATTCCAGCCTATGTTAATCTGTGTCCAACAAACTCCTCCTGTGTTAGTCTGTATCTAATACACTCCAGCCTGTGTTAGTCTGTGTCTCACACACTCCAGCCTGTCTTACCTTGTCTTTAACACGCTCCAGCCTGTCTTACCCTGTTTTTAACAGACTCCAGCCTTGGCTACACTGTGTCTAATACACTCCAGCCTGTGTTACCGTTTGTCTAACACACTCCAGCCTGTGTTAGTCTGTGTCTAACACACTCCAGCTTTTGTTATCCTGTGTCTAACACACTCCAGCCTGAATTAGTCTGTGTTTAACACACTCCAGCCTGTGTTATCCTTTGTCTAACACACTCCAGCCTGTGTTACCCTTTGTCTAACACACACCAGCGTTTGTTACCCTTTATCTAACATACTCAAGCCTGTATTACCCTGTGTCTAACACATTCCAGCCTGGATTGCCCTGTGTCTAACACACCCCAGCCTGTGTTGGTCTTGACCAGCACACTTCAACCTGTGTTACATTTTGCCTAACACATTCCAGCCTTTGTTAGTCTGTATCTAACACACTCCAGGTTGTGTTACTCTGAGTCTAACACACTCCAGCCTGTGTTACCCTGTATCTAACACACTCCAGCCTGTCTTAACCTGTGTCTAACACACTCCAGCCTGTGTTTCCCTGTGTCTAACACAACCCAGTCTGTGTTAGTCTGTGTCTAACACTCTCCAGCCTGTGTTACCCTGTGTCTAACACACTCCAGCCTCTGTTAGTCTGTGTCTAACACTCTCCAGCCGGTGTTAACCTGTGTGTAACACACTTCAGCCTGTGTTAGTCTGTGTTTAACACACTCCAGCCTGTGTTACCCTTTGTCTAACACACTCCAGCCTGTGTTACCCTTTGTCTAACACACTCCAGCCTTTGTTACCCTTTATCTAAGACACTCCAGACTGTGTTACCCTCTGTCTGACACATTCCAGCCTGTGTTACCTTGTGTCTAAAACACTCCAGCCTGTGTTACCCTGTATCTAACACACTCCAGCCTGTGTTAGTCTGTGTCTAACACACTCCAGCCTTTTTTTACTCTGTGTCTTACACACTCCGGCTTTTGTTACCCTTTCTCTAACTCATTCCAGCCTGTGTTAGTCTCTGTCTGACACACTCCAGCCTGTGTTACCCTGTGTCTAACACACTCCAGCCTGTGTTAGTCTGTGTTTAACACACTCCAGCTTGTTTTACCCTTTGTCTAACACACTGCAGCCTTGTTACTCTTTATCTAAGAAACTCCAGCCTGTGTTACCCTGTTTCTAACACATGGCAGCCTGTGTTACCTTGTGTCTAACACACTCCAGCCTGTGTTAGTTGGTGTCTAACACATTCCAGCCTATGTTGCCTTGTGTCTAACACACTCGAGACTTTGTTAGTCTATGTCTAAGACACTCCAGCCTTGGCTACACTCTTTCTAATACACTCCAGCCTGTGTTACCCTTTGTCTAACACACTCCAGCCTGTGTTAGTTTGTGTCTGACACACTCCAACCTTTGTTACCCTGAGTCTAACACACTCCAGCCTGTGTTACCCTGTGTCTAACACACTCCAGCCTGTGTTAGCCTTTGTCTAACACACTCCAGGCCTTTTTTACCCTGTGTATAACACGCTCCAGCCTGTGGTACCCTGTTTCTAACATACTCCAGCCTGTGTTACACTGTGTCTAACACACTCCAGAATTTGTTACCCTGTGTGTAAAACACTCCAGCCTGAATTTCCCTGTGTGAAACACAGTCCAGCCTGTGTTAGTCTGTGTCGAACACACTCCAGCCTTTGTTACCCTTTGTCTAACACACTCCAGCCTGTGTTACACTGTGTCTAACACACTCCAGCCTGTGTTACCCTGTGTCTAACACACTCCAGCCTGTGTTACCCTGTGTCTAACACACTCCAGCCTGTGTTACCCTGTGTCTAACACACTCCAGCCTGTGTTACCCTGTGTCTAACACACTCCAGCCTGTGCTACCCTGTGTCTAACACACTCCAGCCTGTGTAACCTTGTGTATAACACACTCAAGCCTGTGTTACGCTTTGTCTAACGATCTCCAGGCCTGTGTTACCATGTGTCTAAAATGCTCCAGCCTCTGTTACCCTTTGTATAACACACTCCAGCCTGTCTTACCCTGTATCTAAACACACTCCATCCCGTGTTTGTCGTTGTCTAACACACTCCAGCCTGTGCTACACTTTGTCTAACAAACGCCAGCCTGTGATAGTCTGTATCTAACACACTGCAGGCTGTTAGTCTGTGTCTAACACACTCCAGCCTGTGTTACCCTCTGTCTAACACACTCCAGCCTGTGTTAGTCTGTGTCTAACACACTCAAGCCTGTGTTACCCTTTGTCTATCACACTCCAGGCCTGTGTTACCCTGTGTATAATACGCTCCAGCCTGTGTTACCCGTTGTCTAACACACTCCAATCTGTCTTACCCTATGTCTAACACTATGCAGCTGTGTTTTCCTGTGTCTAACACACTCGAGCCTGTGTTACCCTGAGTCTAACACACTCCAGCCTGTGTTATCCTGTGTCTAAAACACTCCAGCCTGTGTTACCCTTTGTCTAACACACTCCAGCGTTTGTTACCCTTTATCTAACATACTCCAGTCTGTATTACTCTGTGTCTAACGCATTCCAGCCTGGATTGCCCTGTGTCTAACACACCCCAGCCTGTGTTTGTCTTGATCAGCACACTTCAACCTGTGTTACAGTTTGCCTAACACCTTCCAGCCTTTGTTAGTCTGTATCTAACACACTCCAGCCTGTGTTACTCTGAGTCTAACACACTCCAGCCTGTGTTACCCTGTATCTAACACACTCCAGCCTGTCTTTACCTGTGTCTAACACACTCCAGCCTGTGTTACCCTGTGTCTAACACACTCCAGCCTGTGTTAGTCTGTGTTTAACACACTCCAGCCTGTGTTACCCTTTGTCTAACACACTCCAGCCTGTGTTACCCTTTATCTAAGACACTCCGGCCTGTGTTACCCTGTGTCTGACACATTCCAGCCTGTGTTACCCTGTGTCTAACACACTCCAGCCTGTGTTACCCTGTATCTAACACACTCCAGCCTGTGTTAGTCTGTATCTAACACACTCCAGCCTGCGTTACCCTGTGTCTAACACTCCCCAGTCTGTGTTCGTCTGTGTCTAACACTCTCCAGCCTGTGTTACACTGTGTCTAACAAACTCCAGCCTTTGTTACCCTTTGTCTAACACACTCCAGCCTGTGTTAGTCTCTGTCTAACATGTTCCAGCCTGTGTTACCCTGTGTCTAACATACTCCAGCCTGTGTTAGTCTGTGTTTAACACACTCCAGCCTGTGTTACCCTTTGTCTAACACACTCCAGCCTGTGTTAGCCTTTATCTAAGACACTCCAGCGTGGGTTACCCTGTGTCTAACACATTCCAGCCTGTGTTACCTTGTGTCTAACACACTCCAGCCTGTGTTACCCTGTATCTAAAATACTCCAGCATGTGTTAGTTGGTGTCTAACACATTCCATCCTATGTTACCTTGTGTCAAACACACTCCAGCCTTTGTTACTCTGTGTCTAACACACTCCAACCTTGGCTACCCTATGTCTAACACACGCCAGGCCATGTTACCCTTTGTCTAACACACTCCAGCCTGTGTTACACTGTGTCTAACACACTCCAGAATTTGTTACCCTGTGTGTAAAACACTCCAGCCTGAATTTCCCTGTGTCAAACACTGTCCAGCCTGTGTTAGTCTGTGTCGAACACATTCCAGCCTTTGTTACCCTTTGTCTAACACACTCCAGCCTGTGTTACCCTGTGTCTAAAACACTCCAGCCTGTGTTACCCTGTGTCTAACACACTCCAGCCTGTGTTACCCTGTGTCTAACACACTCCAGCCTGTGTTACCCTGTGTCTAACACACTCCAGCCTGTGTAAACTTGTGTATAAAGCACTCAGGCCTGTGTTACCCTTTGTCGAACACACTGCAAGCCTTTGTTAGCCTGTGTATAACACGCTCCAGCCTGTGTTACCCTTTGTATAACACACTACAGCCTGTCTTACCCTGTATCTAAACACACTCCATCCCGTGTTTGTCTTTGTCTAACACACTCCAGCCTGTGCTACACTTTGTCTAACAAACGCCAGCCTGTGATAGTCTGTATCTAACACACTCCAGCCTGTTAGTCTGTGTCTAACACACTCCAGCCTGTGTTACCCTCTGTCTAACACACTCCAGCCTGTGTTAGTCTGTGTCTAACACACTCAAGCCTGTGTTACCCTTTGTCTATCACACTCCAGGCCTGTGTTACCCTGTGTATAATACGCTCCAGCCTGTGTTACCCGTTGTCAAACACACTCCAATCTGTCTTACCCTATGTCTAACACTATGCAGCTGTGTTTGCCTGTGTCTAACACACTCGAGCCTGCGTTACCCTGAGACTAACACACTCCAGCCGGTGTTAGTCTGTGTCTAACACACTCCAGCCTTTGTTATCCTGTGTCTAAAACACTCCAGCCTGTGTTACCCTTTGTCTAACACACTCCAGCGTTTGTTACCCTTTATCTAACATACTCCAGTCTGTATTACTCTGTGTCTAACGCTTTCCAGCCTGGATTGCCCTGTGTCTAAAACACCCCAGCCTGTGTTTGTCTTGATCAGCACACTTCAACCTGTGTTACACTTTGCCTAACACATTCCAGCCTTTGTTAGTCTGTATCTAACACACTCCAGCCTGTGTTACTCTGAGTCTAACACACTCCAGCCTGTGTTACCCTGTATCTAACACACTCCAGCCTGTCTTTACCTGTGTCTAACACACTCCAGCCTGTGTTACCCTGTGTCTAACACACCCCAGTCTATGTTAGTCTGTGTCTAACACTCATCAGCCTGTGTTACGCTGTGTCTAACACACTCCAGCCTGTGTTAGACTGTGTTTAACACACTCCAGCCTGTTTTACCCTTTGTCTAACACACTCCAGCCTGTGTTACCCTGTGTCTAACACACTCCAGCCTGTGTTAGTCTGTGTTTAACACACTCCAGCCTGTGTTACCCTTTGTCTAACACACTCCAGCCTGTGTTACCCTTTATCTAAGACACTCCGGCCTGTGTTACCCTGTGTCTGACACATTCCAGCCTGTGTTACCCTGTATCTAACACACTCCAGCCTTTGTTAGTCTTTATCTAACACACGCCAGCCTGTGTTACCCTGTGTCTAACACACTCCAGCCTGTGTTAGTCTGTGTTTAACACACTCCAGCCTGTGTTACCCTGTGTCTAACACACTCCAGCCTTTGTTAGTCTGTGTTTAACACACTCCAGCTTGTTTTACCCTTTGTCTCACACACTGCAGCCTTGTTACTCTTTATCTAAGAAACTCCAGCCTGTGTTCCCCTGTTTCTAACACATGGCAGCCTGTGTTACCTTGTGTCTAACACACTCCTGCCTGTGTTACCCTATATCTAATACACTCCAGCCTATATTAGTTGGTGTCTAAAACATTCCAGCCTATGTTGCCTTGAGTCTAACACACTCGAGACTTTGTTAGTCTGTGTCTAAGACAGTCCAGCCTTGGCTACACCGTGTCTAATACATTCCAGCCTGTGTTACCCTTTGTCTAACACACTCCAGCCTGTGTTAGTCTGTGTCTAACACACACCAGCCTTTGTTACCCTGTGTCTAACACACTAGAGCCTGTGTTACCCTGTCTCTAACACACTCCAGCCTGTGTTACCCTGTATCTAACACACTCCAGCCTGTGTTAGTCTGTGTCTAACACACTCCAGCCTTTTTTTACTCTGTGTCTTACACACTCCGGCTTTTGTTACCCTTTCTCTAACACATTCCAGCCTGTGTTAGTCTCTGTCTGACACACTCCAGCCTGTGTTACCCTGTGTCTAACACACTCCAGCCTGTGTTAGTCTGTGTTTAACACACTCCAGCTTGTTTTACCCTTTGTCTAACACACTGCAGCCTTGTTACTCTTTATCTAAGAAACTCCAGCCTGTGTTACCCTGTTTCTAACACATGGCAGCCTGTGTTACCTTGTGTCTAACACACTCCAGCCTGTGTTAGTTGGTGTCTAACACATTCCAGCCTATGTTGCCTTGTGTCTAACACACTCGAGACTTTGTTAGTCTGTGTCTAAGACACTCCAGCCTTGGCTACACTGTTTCTAATACACTCCAGCCTGTGTTACCCTTTGTCTAACACACTCCAGCCTGTGTTAGTTTGTGTCTGACACACTCCAACCTTTGTTACCCTGTGTCTAACACACTCCAGCCTGTGTTACCCTGTGTCTAACACACTCCAGCCTGTGTTACCCTGTGTCTAACACACTCAAGCCTGTGTTACCCATTGTCAAACACACTCCAGGCCTGTGTTACCCTGTGTATAACACGCTCCAGCCTGTGTTACCCTTTGTCTAACACACTCCAGGCCTTTTTTACCCTGTGTATAACACGCTCCAGCCTGTGTTATCCTTTGTCTAACACACTCCAACCCATCTTACCCTGTGTCAAACACAATCCAGCAGTGTTACCCTGTGTCTAAAACACTCCAGCCTGTGTTACACAGTATCAAACAAACTCCAGCCTGTCTTAGCCTGTGTCTAAAACACTCCAGCCTGTGTTACCTTGTGTCTAACATACTCCAGCCTGTCTTAGCCTGTGTCTAAAACACTCCAGCCTGTGTTACCTTGTGTCTAACACACTCCAGCCTGTGTTAGTCTGTGTCTAAAACACTCCAGCCTGTGTTCCCCTGTGTCTAACACATTCCAGCCGGTGTTACCCTGTGTCTAACACACACAAGCCTGTGTTACCATTTGTCTAACACACTCCAGGCCTGTGTTACCTGTGTATAACATGCTCCAGCCTGTGTTACGCTTTGTCTAACACACCTCAACCTGACGTACCCTGTATCTAACACACTCCATCCTGTGTTTGTCTTTGTCTAACACACTCCAGCATGTGTTACCCATTGTCTAACACATACCAGCATGTGTTAATCTGTATCTAACACACTCAAGCCTGTGTTAGTCTGTGTCTAACACACTCCAGCCTGTCTTACCCTGTATCTAAACACACTCCATCCCATGTTTGTCTTTGTCTAACACACTCCAGCCTGTGCTACACATTGTCTAACAAACGCCAGCCTGTGTTACCCTATATCTAACACACTCCAGCCTGTGTTAGTCTGTGTCTAACACACTCCAGCCTTTGTTCCCCTTTGTCTAACACACTCCAGCCTGTGTTACCCTTTGTCTAACACACTCCAGCCTGTGTTACCCTGTGTCTAACACACTCAAGCTTGTGTTACCCTTTGTCTAACACACTCCAGGCCTGTGTTACCCTGTTTCTAACACACTTTAGCCAATGTTACCCTGTGTCTAAAATGCTGCAGCCTGTGTTACCCTTTGTCTAACACACTCCAACCTGTGTTACCCTTTGTCAAAGACACTCCAGGCCTTTGTTACCCTGTGCATAACACGCTCCAGCCTGTGTTACCCTTTGTCTAACACACCTCAACCTGACTTACCCTGTTTCTAACACACTCCATCCTGTGTTTGTCTTTGTCTAACACACTCCAGCCTGTGTTACCCTTTATCTAAGACACTCCAGCCTGTGTTACCCTGTGTCTGACACATTCCAGCCTGTGTTACCTTGTGTCTAACACACTCCAGCCTGTGTTACCCTTTATCTAATACACTCCAGCCTGTGTTAGTCTGTATCTAACACACTCCAGCCTGTGTTACCCTGTGTCTAACACTCCCCAGCCTGTGTTAGTCTGTGTTTAACACACTCCAGCTTGTTTTACCCTTTGTCTAACACACTGCAGCCTTGTTACTCTTTATCTAAGAAACTCCAGCCTGTGTTACCCTGTTTCTAACACATGGCAGCCTGTGTTACCTTGTGTCTAACACACTCCAGCCTGTGTTAGTTGGTGTCTAACACATTCCAGCCTATGTTGCCTTGTGTCTAACACACTCGAGACTTTGTTAGTCTGTATCTAACACACTCCAGCCTGTGTTACCCTGTGTCTAACACTCCCCAGTCTGTGTTCGTCTGTGTCTAACACTCTCCAGCCTGTGTTACACAGTGTCTAACAAACTCCAGCATTTGTTACCCTTTGGCTAACACACTCCAGCCTGTGTTACCCTGTGTCTAACACACTCCAGCCTGTGTTACCCTGTGTCTAACACACTCAAGCTTGTGTTACCCTTTGTCTAACACACTCCAGGCCTGTGTTACCCTGTTTCTAACACACTTTAGCCAATGTCACCCTGTGTCTAAAATGCTGCAGCCTGTGTTACCCTTTGTCTAACACACTCCAACCTGTGTTACCCTTTGTCAAACACACTCCAGGCCTGTGTTACCCTGTGCATAACACGCTCCAGCCTGTGTTACCCTTTGTCTAACACACCTCAACCTGTCTTACCCTGTATCTAACACACTCCATCCTGTGTTTGTCTGTGTCTAACACACTCCAGCCTGTGTTACCCTTTGTCTAACACATGCCAGCATGTGTTAATCTGTATCTAACACACTCCAGCCTGTGTTAGTCTGTATCTAACACTCTCCAGCCTGTGTTACACTGTGTCTAACAAAATCCAGCCTTTGTTACCCTTTGTCTAACACACTCCAGCCTGTGTTAGCCTTTATCTGAGACACTCCAGCGTGGGTTACCCTGTGTCTAACACACTCCAGCCTGTGTTACACTGTATCTAACACACTCCAGCCTGTGTTACCCTGTGTCTAACACACCCCAGTCTGTGTTAGTCTGTGTCTAACACTCTTCAGCCTGTGTTACCCTGTGTCTAACACACTCCAGCCTGTGTTACCCTGTGTATAACACGCTCCAGCCTGTGTTACCCTTTGTCTAACACACTCCAGCCTGTGTTAGTCTGTGCCTAAAACACTCCAGCCTGTGTTCCCCTGTGTCTAACACATTCCAGCCGGTGTTACCCTGTGTCTAACACACACAAGCCTGTGTTACCCTTTGTCTAACACACTCCAGGCCTGTGTTACCTGTGTATAACATGCTCGAGCCTGTGTTACCCTTTGTCTAATACACCTCAACCTGACGTACCCTGTATCTAACACACTCCATCCTGTGCTTGTCTTTGTCTAACACACTCCAGCCTGTGTTACCCATGTCTAACACATGCCAGCATGTGTTAATCTGTATCTAACACACTCAAGCCTGTGTTAGTCTGTGTCTAACACACTCCAGCCTGTCTTACCCTGTATCTAAACAAACTCCATCCCATGTTTGTCTTTGTCTAACACACTCCAGCCTGTGCTACACATTGTCTAACAAACGCCAGCCTGTGTTACCCTGTGTCTAACACACTCCAGCCTGTGTTAGTCTGTGTCTAACACACTCCAGCCTTTGTTCCCCTTTGTCTAACACACTCCAGCCTGTGTTACCCTGTGTCTAACACACTCCAGCCTGTGTTACCCTGTGTCTAACACACTCAAGCTTGTGTTACCCTTTGTCTAACACACTCCAGGCCTGTGTTACCCTGTTTCTAACACACTTTAGCCAATGTTACCCTGTGTCTAAAATGCTGCAGCCTGTGTTACCCTTTGTCTAACACACTCCAACCTGTGTTACCCTTTGTCAAACACACTCCAGGCCTGTGTTACCCTGTGCATAACACGCTCCAGCCTGTGTTACCCTTTATCTAACACACCTCAACCTGTCTTACCCTGTATCTAACACACTCCATCCTGTGTTTGTCTGTGTCTAACACACTCCAGCCTGTGTTACCCTTTGTCTAACACATGCCAGCATGTGTTAATCTGTATCTAACACACTCCAGCCTGTGTTAGTCTGTATCTAACACTCTCCAGCCTGTGTTACACTGTGTCTAACAAAATCCAGCCTTTGTTACCCTTTGTCTAACACACTCCAGCCTGTGTTAGCCTTTATCTGAGACACTCCAGCGTGGGTTACCCTGTGTCTAACACACTCCAGCCTGTGTTACACTGTATCTAACATACTCCAGCCTGTGTTAGTTGGTGTCTAACACATTCCATCCTATGTTACCTTGTGTCAAACACACTCCAGCCTTTGTTACTCTGTGTCTAACACACTCCAACCTTGGCTACCCTATGTCTAACACACGCCAGGCCGTGTTACCCTTTATCTAACACACTCCAGCCTGTGTTACACTGTGTCTAAAACACTCCAGAATTTGTTACCCTGTGTGTAAAACACTCCAGCCTGAATTTCCCTGTGTCAAACACAGTGCAGCCTGTGTTAGTCTGTGTCGAACACACTCCAGCCTTTGTTACCCTTTGTCTAACACACTCCAGCCTGTGTTAGTCTGTGTCTAACACACTCCAGCCTTTGTTCCCCTTTGTCTAACACACTCCAGCCTGTGTTACCCTGTGTCTAACACACTCCAGCCTGTGTTAACCTGTGTCTAACACACTCAAGCTTGTGTTACCCTTTGTCTAACACACCCCAGGCCTGTGTTACCCTGTTTCTAACAAACTTTAGCCAATGTTACCCTGTGTCTAAAATGCTGCAACCTGTGTTACCCTTAGTCTAACACACTCCAACCTGTGTTACCCTTTGTCAAACACACTCCAGGCCTGTGTTACCCTGTGCATAACACGCTCCAGCCTGTGTTACCCTTTGTCTAACACACCTCAATCTGACTTACCCTGTATCTAACACACTCCATCCTGTGTTTGTCTTTGTCTAACACACTCCAGCCTGTGTTACCCTTTGTCTAACACATGCCAGCATGTGTTAATCTGTATCTAACACACTCCAGCCTGTGTTAGTCTGTGTCTAACACACTCCAGCCTGTGTTACCCTGTATCTAACACACTCCAGCCTGTCTTAACCTGTGTCTAACACACTCCAGCCTGTGTTACCCTGTGTCTAACACTCCCCAGTCTGTGTTCGTCTGTGTCTAACACTCTCCAGCCTGTGTTACACTGTGTCTAACACACTCCAGCCTTTGTTACCCTTTGTCTAACACACTCCAGCCTGTGTTAGTCTCTGTCTAACATGTTCCAGCCTGTGTTACCCTGTGTCTAACATACTCCAGCCTGTGTTACCCTTTGTCTAACACACTCCATCCTGTGTTAGCCTTTATCTAAGACACTCCAGCGTGGGTTACCCTGTGTCTAACACATTCCAGCCTGTGTTACCTTGTGTCTAACACACTCCAGCCTGTGTTACGCTGTGTCTAACACACTCCAGAATTTGTTACCCTGTGTGTAAAACACTCCAGCCTGAATTTCCCTGTGTCAAACACAGTCCAGCCTGTGTTAGTCTGTGTCGAACACACTCCAGCCTTTGTTACCCTTTGTCTAACACACTCCAGCCTGTGTTACCCTGTGTCTAACACACTCCAGCCTGTGTTACCCTGTGTCTAACACACTCCAGCCTGTGTAAACTTGTGTATAAAGCACTCAAGCCTGTGTTACCCTTTGTTGAACACACTGCTGGCCTTTGTTAGCCTGTGTATAACACGCTCCAGCCTGTGTTACCCTTTGTATAACACACTACAGCCTGTCTTACCCTGTATCTAAACACACTCCATCCCGTGTTTGTCTTTGTCTAACACACTCCAGCCTGTGCTACCCTGTGTCTAACACACTCCAGCCTGTGTAACCTTGTGTATAACACACTCAAGCCTGTGTTACGCTTTGTCTAACGATCTCCAGGCCTGTGTTACCATGTGTCTAAAATGCTTCAGCCTCCGTTACCCTTTGTATAACACACTCCAGCCTGTCTTACCCTGTATCTAAACACACTCCATCCCGTGTTTGTCTTTGTCTAACACACTCCAGCCTGTGCTACACTTTGTCTAACAAACGCCAGCCTGTGATAGTCTGTATCTAACACACTCCAGCCTGTTAGTCTGTGTCTAACACACTCCAGCCTGTGTTACCCTCTGTCTAACAAACGCCAGCCTGTGTTAGTCTGTGTCTAACACACTCAAGCCTGTGTTACCCTTTGTCTATCACACTCCAGGCCTGTGTTACCCTGTGTATAATACGCTCCAGCCTGTGTTACCCGTTGTCTAACACACTCCAATCTGTCTTACCCTATGTCTAACACTATGCAGCTGTGTTTGCCTGTGTCTAACACACTCGAGCCTGTGTTACCCTGAGTCTAACACACTCCAGCCGGTGTTAGTCTGTGTCTAACACACTCCAGCCTTTGTTATCCTGTGTCTAAAACACTCCAGCCTGTGTTACCCTTTGTCTAACACACTCCAGCGTTTGTTACCCTTTATCTAACATACTCCAGTCTGTATTACTCTGTGTCTAACGCATTCCAGCCTGGATTGCCCTGTGTCTAACACACCCCAGCCTGTGTTTGTCTTGATCAGCACACTTCAACCTTTGTTACAGTTTGCCTAACACCTTCCAGCCTTTGTTAGTCTGTATCTAACACACTCCAGCCTGTGTTACTCTGAGTCTAACACACTCCAGCCTGTGTTACCCTGTATCTAACACACTCCAGCCTGTCTTTACCTGTGTCTAACACACTCCAGCCTGTGTTACCCTGTGTCTAACACACCCCAGTCTGTGTTAGTCTGTGTCTAACACTCTTCAGCCTGTGTTACCCTGTGTCTAACACACTCCAGCCTGTGTTAGTCTGTGTTTAACACACTCCAGCCTGTTTTACCCTTTGTCTAACACACTCCAGCCTGTGTTACCCTGTGTCTAACACACTCCAGCCTGTGTTAGTCTGTGTTTAACACACTCCAGCCTGTGTTACCCTTTGTCTAACACACTCCAGCCTGTGTTACCCTTTATCTAAGACACTCCGGCCTGTGTTACCCTGTGTCTGACACATTCCAGCCTGTGTTACCTTGTGTCTAACACACTCCAGCCTGTGTTACCCTGTATCTAACACACTCCAGCCTGTGTTAGTCTGTATCTAACACACTCCAGCCTGTGTTACCCTGTGTCTAACACACTCCAGCCTGTGTTAGTCTGTGTTTAACACACTCCAGCCTGTGTTACCCTGTGTCTAACACACTCCAGCCTTTGTTAGTCTGTGTTTAACACACTCCAGCTTGTTTTACCCTTTATCTCACACACTGCAGCATTGTTACTCTTTATCTAAGAATCTCCAGCCTGTGTTCCCCTGTTTCTAGCACATGGCAGCCTGTGTTACCTTGTGTCTAACACACTCCAGCCTGTGTTACCCTGTATCTAATACACTCCAGCCTGTATTAGTTGGTGTCTAAAACATTCCAGCCTATGTTGCCTTGAGTCTAACACACTCGAGACTTTGTTAGTCTGTGTCTAAGACACTCCAGCCTTGGCTACACCGTGTCTAATACACTCCAGCCTGTGTTACCCTTTGTCTAACACACTCCAGCCTGTGTTAGTCTGTGTCTAACACACTCCAGCCTTTGTTACCCTGTGTCTAACACACTAGAGCCTGTGTTACCCTGTCTCTAACACACTCCAGCCTGTGTTACCCTGTGCCTAACACACTCAAGCCTGTGTTACCCATTGTCTAACACACTCCAGGCCTGTGTTACCCTGTGTATAACATGCTCCAGCCTGTGTTACCCTTTGTCTAACACACTCCAGGCCTTTGTTACCCTGTGTATAACATGCTCCAGCCTGTGTTACCCTTTGTCTAACACATTCCAACACGTCTTCCCCTGTGTCAAACACAATCCAGCAGTGTTACCCTGTGTCTAACACACTCCAGCCTGTGTTACACGGTATCAAACAAACTCCAGCCTGTCTTAGCCTGTGTCTAAAACACTCCAGCCTGTGTTACCTTGTGTCTAACATACTCCAGCCTGTGTTAGTCTGTGTCCAACACACTCCAGCATGTGTTCCCCTGTGTCTAACACACTCCAGCCTGTGTTACCCTGTGTCCAACACACTCAAGCCTGTGTTACCCTTTGTCTATCACACTCCAGGCCTGTGCTACCCTGTGTATAACACGCTCCAGCCTGTGTTACCCTTTGTCTAACACACCTCAACATGACGTACCCTGTATCTAACACACTCCATCCTGTGTTTGTCTTTGTCTAACACACTCCAGCCTGTGTTACCCTTTGTCTAACACATGCCAGTATGTGTTAATCTGTATCTAACACACTCCAGCCTGTGTTAGTCTGTGCCTAACACACTCCAGCCTGTCTTACCCTGTATCTAAACACACTCCACCCCTTGTTTGTCTTTGTCTAACACACTCCAGCCTGTGCTACACTTTGTCTAAAAAACGCCAGCCTGTGTTACCCTGTGTCTAACACACTCCAGCCTGTGTTAGTCTGTGTCTAACACACTCCAGCCTTTGTTCCCCTTTGTCTAACACAATCCAGTCTGTGTTACCCTGTGTCTAAAATGCTGCAGCCTGTGTTACCCTTTGTCTAAAACACTCCAACCTGTGTTACCCTTTGTCTAACACACTCCAGCCTGTGTTACCCTGTGTCTAACACATTCCAGGCCTGTGTTACCCTGTGCATAACACGCTCCAGCCTGTGTTACCCTTGGTCTAACACACCTCAACCTGAATTACCCTGTATCTAACACACTCCTTCCTGTGTTTGTCTTTTCTAACACACTCCAGCCTGTGTTACCCTTTGTCTAACACATGCCAGCATGTGTTAATCTGTATCTAACACACTCCAGCATGTGTTAGTCTGTGTCTAACACACTCCAGCCTGTGTTACCCTGTATCTAACACACTCCAGCCTGTCTTAACCTGTGTCTAACACACTCCAGCCTGTGTTACCCTGTGTCTAACACTCCCCAGTCTGTGTTAGTCTGTATGTAACACACTCCAGCTTGTGTTAGTCTGTGTCAAACACACTCCAGACTGTGTCACCCTGTGTCTAACACACCCCAGTCTGTGTTAGTCTGTGTTTAACACTCTCCAGCCTGTTTTACACTGTGTCTAACACAGTCCATCCTTTGTTACCCTTTGTCTAACACACTCCATCCTGTGTTAGTCTGTGTCTAACACACTCCAGCCTTTGTTGCACTGTGTCTACCACACTCCAGCCTGTTTTACCCTGTGTCTAACACAGCCCAGCCTTTGTTAACTTTGTGTAACACACTCCAGCCTGTGTTACCCTGTGTCTAACACACTCCAGCTTGTGTTAGTCTGTGTCCAACAAACTCCACCTGTGTTAGGCTGTATCTAATACACTCCAGCCTGTGTTAGACTGTGTCTAACACACTCCAGCCTGGGCTACCCTCTCTTTAACACACTCCAGCCTGTCTTACCCTGTGCCTAACACACTACAGCCTGTGTTACCCTGTGTCTAACATACTCCAACCTGTGTTAGTCTGTGTCTAAAACACTCCAGCCTTTGTTACCTTGTGGCTAACATACTCCAGCCTTAGTTACCCTGTGTCTAACACACTCCTGCCTGTGTTACCCTGTGTCTAACACACTCCAGCCTGTCTTACCCTGTGTCTAATGCACTCCTGCATGTGTAACCTTGTGTATAACACACTCAAGCCTGTGTTACCCTTTCTCTAAAACAATCCAGCTGTGTTCCCCTGTGTCTAACACACTCCAGCCTGTGTTACCCTGTGTCTAACATATTCCAGCCTATGTTAATCTGTGTCCAACAAACTCCTCCTGTGTTAGTCTGTATCTAATACACTCCAGCCTGTGTTAGTCTGTGTCTCACACACTCCAGCCTGTCTTACCTTGTCTTTAACACGCTCCAGCCTGTCTTACCCTGTTTTTAACAGACTCCAGCCTTGGCTACACTGTGTCTAATACACTCCAGCCTGTGTTACCGTTTGTCTAACACACTCCAGCCTGTGTTAGTCTGTGTCTAACACACTCCAGCTTTTGTTATCCTGTGTCTAACACACTCCAGCCTGAATTAGTCTGTGTTTAACACACTCCAGCCTGTGTTATCCTTTGTCTAACACACTCCAGCCTGTGTTACCCTTTGTCTAACACACACCAGCGTTTGTTACCCTTTATCTAACATACTCAAGCCTGTATTACCCTGTGTCTAACACATTCCAGCCTGGATTGCCCTGTGTCTAACACACCCCAGCCTGTGTTGGTCTTGACCAGCACACTTCAACCTGTGTTACATTTTGCCTAACACATTCCAGCCTTTGTTAGTCTGTATCTAACACACTCCAGGTTGTGTTACTCTGAGTCTAACACACTCCAGCCTGTGTTACCCTGTATCTAACACACTCCAGCCTGTCTTAACCTGTGTCTAACACACTCCAGCCTGTGTTTCCCTGTGTCTAACACAACCCAGTCTGTGTTAGTCTGTGTCTAACACTCTCCAGCCTGTGTTACCCTGTGTCTAACACACTCCAGCCTCTGTTAGTCTGTGTCTAACACTCTCCAGCCGGTGTTAACCTGTGTGTAACACACTTCAGCCTGTGTTAGTCTGTGTTTAACACACTCCAGCCTGTGTTACCCTTTGTCTAACACACTCCAGCCTGTGTTACCCTTTGTCTAACACACTCCAGCCTTTGTTACCCTTTATCTAAGACACTCCAGACTGTGTTACCCTCTGTCTGACACATTCCAGCCTGTGTTACCTTGTGTCTAAAACACTCCAGCCTGTGTTACCCTGTATCTAACACACTCCAGCCTGTGTTAGTCTGTGTCTAACACACTCCAGCCTTTTTTTACTCTGTGTCTTACACACTCCGGCTTTTGTTACCCTTTCTCTAACTCATTCCAGCCTGTGTTAGTCTCTGTCTGACACACTCCAGCCTGTGTTACCCTGTGTCTAACACACTCCAGCCTGTGTTAGTCTGTGTTTAACACACTCCAGCTTGTTTTACCCTTTGTCTAACACACTGCAGCCTTGTTACTCTTTATCTAAGAAACTCCAGCCTGTGTTACCCTGTTTCTAACACATGGCAGCCTGTGTTACCTTGTGTCTAACACACTCCAGCCTGTGTTAGTTGGTGTCTAACACATTCCAGCCTATGTTGCCTTGTGTCTAACACACTCGAGACTTTGTTAGTCTATGTCTAAGACACTCCAGCCTTGGCTACACTCTTTCTAATACACTCCAGCCTGTGTTACCCTTTGTCTAACACACTCCAGCCTGTGTTAGTTTGTGTCTGACACACTCCAACCTTTGTTACCCTGAGTCTAACACACTCCAGCCTGTGTTACCCTGTGTCTAACACACTCCAGCCTGTGTTACCCTTTGTCTAACACACTCCAGGCCTTTTTTACCCTGTGTATAACACGCTCCAGCCTGTGGTACCCTGTTTCTAACATACTCCAGCCTGTGTTACACTGTGTCTAACACACTCCAGAATTTGTTACCCTGTGTGTAAAACACTCCAGCCTGAATTTCCCTGTGTGAAACACAGTCCAGCCTGTGTTAGTCTGTGTCGAACACACTCCAGCCTTTGTTACCCTTTGTCTAACACACTCCAGCCTGTGTTACACTGTGTCTAACACACTCCAGCCTGTGTTACCCTGTGTCTAACACACTCCAGCCTGTGTTACCCTGTGTCTAACACACTCCAGCCTGTGTTACCCTGTGTCTAACACACTCCAGCCTGTGTTACCCTGTGTCTAACACACTCCAGCCTGTGTTACCCTGTGTCTAACACACTCCAGCCTGTGTAACCTTGTGTATAACACACTCAAGCCTGTGTTACGCTTTGTCTAACGATCTCCAGGCCTGTGTTACCATGTGTCTAAAATGCTCCAGCCTCTGTTACCCTTTGTATAACACACTCCAGCCTGTCTTACCCTGTATCTAAACACACTCCATCCCGTGTTTGTCTTTGTCTAACACACTCCAGCCTGTGCTACACTTTGTCTAACAAACGCCAGCCTGTGATAGTCTGTATCTAACACACTGCAGGCTGTTAGTCTGTGTCTAACACACTCCAGCCTGTGTTACCCTCTGTCTAACACACTCCAGCCTGTGTTAGTCTGTGTCTAACACACTCAAGCCTGTGTTACCCTTTGTCTATCACACTCCAGGCCTGTGTTACCCTGTGTATAATACGCTCCAGCCTGTGTTACCCGTTGTCTAACACACTCCAATCTGTCTTACCCTATGTCTAACACTATGCAGCTGTGTTTTCCTGTGTCTAACACACTCGAGCCTGTGTTACCCTGAGTCTAACACACTCCAGCCTGTGTTATCCTGTGTCTAAAACACTCCAGCCTGTGTTACCCTTTGTCTAACACACTCCAGCGTTTGTTACCCTTTATCTAACATACTCCAGTCTGTATTACTCTGTGTCTAACGCATTCCAGCCTGGATTGCCCTGTGTCTAACACACCCCAGCCTGTGTTTGTCTTGATCAGCACACTTCAACCTGTGTTACAGTTTGCCTAACACCTTCCAGCCTTTGTTAGTCTGTATCTAACACACTCCAGCCTGTGTTACTCTGAGTCTAACACACTCCAGCCTGTGTTACCCTGTATCTAACACACTCCAGCCTGTCTTTACCTGTGTCTAACACACGCCAGCCTGTGTTACCCTGTGTCTAACACACTCCAGCCTGTGTTAGTCTGTGTTTAACACACTCCAGCCTGTGTTACCCTTTGTCTAACACACTCCAGCCTGTGTTACCCTTTATCTAAGACACTCCGGCCTGTGTTACCCTGTGTCTGACACATTCCAGCCTGTGTTACCCTGTGTCTAACACACTCCAGCCTGTGTTACCCTGTATCTAACACACTCCAGCCTGTGTTAGTCTGTATCTAACACACTCCAGCCTGCGTTACCCTGTGTCTAACACTCCCCAGTCTGTGTTCGTCTGTGTCTAACACTCTCCAGCCTGTGTTACACTGTGTCTAACAAACTCCAGCCTTTGTTACCCTTTGTCTAACACACTCCAGCCTGTGTTAGTCTCTGTCTAACATGTTCCAGCCTGTGTTACCCTGTGTCTAACATACTCCAGCCTGTGTTAGTCTGTGTTTAACACACTCCAGCCTGTGTTACCCTTTGTCTAACACACTCCAGCCTGTGTTAGCCTTTATCTAAGACACTCCAGCGTGGGTTACCCTGTGTCTAACACATTCCAGCCTGTGTTACCTTGTGTCTAACACACTCCAGCCTGTGTTACCCTGTATCTAAAATACTCCAGCATGTGTTAGTTGGTGTCTAACACATTCCATCCTATGTTACCTTGTGTCAAACACACTCCAGCCTTTGTTACTCTGTGTCTAACACACTCCAACCTTGGCTACCCTATGTCTAACACACGCCAGGCCATGTTACCCTTTGTCTAACACACTCCAGCCTGTGTTACACTGTGTCTAACACACTCCAGAATTTGTTACCCTGTGTGTAAAACACTCCAGCCTGAATTTCCCTGTGTCAAACACTGTCCAGCCTGTGTTAGTCTGTGTCGAACACATTCCAGCCTTTGTTACCCTTTGTCTAACACACTCCAGCCTGTGTTACCCTGTGTCTAAAACACTCCAGCCTGTGTTACCCTGTGTCTAACACACTCCAGCCTGTGTTACCCTGTGTCTAACACACTCCAGCCTGTGTTACCCTGTGTCTAACACACTCCAGCCTGTGTAAACTTGTGTATAAAGCACTCAGGCCTGTGTTACCCTTTGTCGAACACACTGCAAGCCTTTGTTAGCCTGTGTATAACACGCTCCAGCCTGTGTTACCCTTTGTATAACACACTACAGCCTGTCTTACCCTGTATCTAAACACACTCCATCCCGTGTTTGTCTTTGTCTAACACACTCCAGCCTGTGCTACACTTTGTCTAACAAACGCCAGCCTGTGATAGTCTGTATCTAACACACTCCAGCCTGTTAGTCTGTGTCTAACACACTCCAGCCTGTGTTACCCTCTGTCTAACACACTCCAGCCTGTGTTAGTCTGTGTCTAACACACTCAAGCCTGTGTTACCCTTTGTCTATCACACTCCAGGCCTGTGTTACCCTGTGTATAATACGCTCCAGCCTGTGTTACCCGTTGTCAAACACACTCCAATCTGTCTTACCCTATGTCTAACACTATGCAGCTGTGTTTGCCTGTGTCTAACACACTCGAGCCTGTGTTACCCTGAGACTAACACACTCCAGCCGGTGTTAGTCTGTGTCTAACACACTCCAGCCTTTGTTATCCTGTGTCTAAAACACTCCAGCCTGTGTTACCCTTTGTCTAACACACTCCAGCGTTTGTTACCCTTTATCTAACATACTCCAGTCTGTATTACTCTGTGTCTAACGCTTTCCAGCCTGGATTGCCCTGTGTCTAAAACACCCCAGCCTGTGTTTGTCTTGATCAGCACACTTCAACCTGTGTTACACTTTGCCTAACACATTCCAGCCTTTGTTAGTCTGTATCTAACACACTCCAGCCTGTGTTACTCTGAGTCTAACACACTCCAGCCTGTGTTACCCTGTATCTAACACACTCCAGCCTGTGTTACCCTGTGTCTAACACACTCCAGCCTGTGTTACCCTGTGTCTAACACACCCCAGTCTATGTTAGTCTGTGTCTAACACTCATCAGCCTGTGTTACGCTGTGTCTAACACACTCCAGCCTGTGTTAGACTGTGTTTAACACACTCCAGCCTGTTTTACCCTTTGTCTAACACACTCCAGCCTGTGTTACCCTGTGTCTAACACACTCCAGCCTGTGTTAGTCTGTGTTTAACACACTCCAGCCTGTGTTACCCTTTGTCTAACACACTCCAGCCTGTGTTACCCTTTATCTAAGACACTCCGGCCTGTGTTACCCTGTGTCTGACACATTCCAGCCTGTGTTACCCTGTATCTAACACACTCCAGCCTTTGTTAGTCTTTATCTAACACACGCCAGCCTGTGTTACCCTGTGTCTAACACACTCCAGCCTGTGTTAGTCTGTGTTTAACACACTCCAGCCTGTGTTACCCTGTGTCTAACACACTCCAGCCTTTGTTAGTCTGTGTTTAACACACTCCAGCTTGTTTTACCCTTTGTCTCACACACTGCAGCCTTGTTACTCTTTATCTAAGAAACTCCAGCCTGTGTTCCCCTGTTTCTAACACATGGCAGCCTGTGTTACCTTGTGTCTAACACACTCCTGCCTGTGTTACCCTATATCTAATACACTCCAGCCTATATTAGTTGGTGTCTAAAACATTCCAGCCTATGTTGCCTTGAGTCTAACACACTCGAGACTTTGTTAGTCTGTGTCTAAGACAGTCCAGCCTTGGCTACACCGTGTCTAATACATTCCAGCCTGTGTTACCCTTTGTCTAACACACTCCAGCCTGTGTTAGTCTGTGTCTAACACACACCAGCCTTTGTTACCCTGTGTCTAACACACTAGAGCCTGTGTTACCCTGTCTCTAACACACTCCAGCCTGTGTTACCCTGTATCTAACACACTCCAGCCTGTGTTAGTCTGTGTCTAACACACTCCAGCCTTTTTTTACTCTGTGTCTTACACACTCCGGCTTTTGTTACCCTTTCTCTAACACATTCCAGCCTGTGTTAGTCTCTGTCTGACACACTCCAGCCTGTGTTACCCTGTGTCTAACACACTCCAGCCTGTGTTAGTCTGTGTTTAACACACTCCAGCTTGTTTTACCCTTTGTCTAACACACTGCAGCCTTGTTACTCTTTATCTAAGAAACTCCAGCCTGTGTTACCCTGTTTCTAACACATGGCAGCCTGTGTTACCTTGTGTCTAACACACTCCAGCCTGTGTTAGTTGGTGTCTAACACATTCCAGCCTATGTTGCCTTGTGTCTAACACACTCGAGACTTTGTTAGTCTGTGTCTAAGACACTCCAGCCTTGGCTACACTGTTTCTAATACACTCCAGCCTGTGTTACCCTTTGTCTAACACACTCCAGCCTGTGTTAGTTTGTGTCTGACACACTCCAACCTTTGTTACCCTGTGTCTAACACACTCCAGCCTGTGTTACCCTGTGTCTAACACACTCCAGCCTGTGTTACCCTGTGTCTAACACACTCAAGCCTGTGTTACCCATTGTCAAACACACTCCAGGCCTGTGTTACCCTGTGTATAACACGCTCCAGCCTGTGTTACCCTTTGTCTAACACACTCCAGGCCTTTTTTACCCTGTGTATAACACGCTCCAGCCTGTGTTATCCTTTGTCTAACACACTCCAACCCATCTTACCCTGTGTCAAACACAATCCAGCAGTGTTACCCTGTGTCTAAAACACTCCAGCCTGTGTTACACAGTATCAAACAAACTCCAGCCTGTCTTAGCCTGTGTCTAAAACACTCCAGCCTGTGTTACCTTGTGTCTAACATACTCCAGCCTGTCTTAGCCTGTGTCTAAAACACTCCAGCCTGTGTTACCTTGTGTCTAACACACTCCAGCCTGTGTTAGTCTGTGTCTAAAACACTCCAGCCTGTGTTCCCCTGTGTCTAACACATTCCAGCCGGTGTTACCCTGTGTCTAACACACACAAGCCTGTGTTACCATTTGTCTAACACACTCCAGGCCTGTGTTACCTGTGTATAACATGCTCCAGCCTGTGTTACGCTTTGTCTAACACACCTCAACCTGACGTACCCTGTATCTAACACACTCCATCCTGTGTTTGTCTTTGTCTAACACACTCCAGCATGTGTTACCCATTGTCTAACACATACCAGCATGTGTTAATCTGTATCTAACACACTCAAGCCTGTGTTAGTCTGTGTCTAACACACTCCAGCCTGTCTTACCCTGTATCTAAACACACTCCATCCCATGTTTGTCTTTGTCTAACACACTCCAGCCTGTGCTACACATTGTCTAACAAACGCCAGCCTGTGTTACCCTATGTCTAACACACTCCAGCCTGTGTTAGTCTGTGTCTAACACACTCCAGCCTTTGTTCCCCTTTGTCTAACACACTCCAGCCTGTGTTACCCTTTGTCTAACACACTCCAGGCCTGTGTTACCCTGTTTCTAACACACTTTAGCCAATGTTACCCTGTGTCTAAAATGCTGCAGCCTGTGTTACCCTTTGTCTAACACACTCCAACCTGTGTTACCCTTTGTCAAAGACACTCCAGGCCTTTGTTACCCTGTGCATAACACGCTCCAGCCTGTGTTACCCTTTGTCTAACACACCTCAACCTGACTTACCCTGTATCTAACACACTCCATCCTGTGTTTGTCTTTGTCTAACACACTCCAGCCTGTGTTACCCTTTATCTAAGACACTCCGGCCTGTGTTACCCTGTGTCTGACACATTCCAGCCTGTGTTACCTTGTGTCTAACACACTCCAGCCTGTGTTACCCTTTATCTAATACACTCCAGCCTGTGTTAGTCTGTATCTAACACACTCCAGCCTGTGTTACCCTGTGTCTAACACTCCCCAGCCTGTGTTAGTCTGTGTTTAACACACTCCAGCTTGTTTTACCCTTTGTCTAACACACTGCAGCCTTGTTACTCTTTATCTAAGAAACTCCAGCCTGTGTTACCCTGTTTCTAACACATGGCAGCCTGTGTTACCTTGTGTCTAACACACTCCAGCCTGTGTTAGTTGGTGTCTAACACATTCCAGCCTATGTTGCCTTGTGTCTAACACACTCGAGACTTTGTTAGTCTGTATCTAACACACTCCAGCCTGTGTTACCCTGTGTCTAACACTCCCCAGTCTGTGTTCGTCTGTGTCTAACACTCTCCAGCCTGTGTTACACAGTGTCTAACAAACTCCAGCATTTGTTACCCTTTGGCTAACACACTCCAGCCTGTGTTAGTCTCTGTCTAACATGTTCCAGCCTGTGTTACCCTGTGTCTAACATACTCCAGCCTGTGTTAGTCTGTGTTTAACACACTCCAGCCTGTGTTACCCTTTGTCTAACACACTCCAGCCTGTGTTACCCTTTATCTAAGACACTCCAGCGTGGGGTACCCTGTGTCTAACACATTCCAGCCTGTGTTACCTTGTGTCTAACACACTCCAGCCTGCGTTACCCTGTATCTAACATACTCCAGCCTGTGTTAGTTGGTGTCTAACACATTCCATCCTATGTTACCTTGTGTCAAACACACTCCAGCCTTTGTTACTCTGTGTCTAACACACTCCAACCTTGGCTACCCTATGTCTAACACACGCCAGGCCGTGTTACCCTTTGTCTAACACACTCCAGCCTGTGTTACACAGTGTCTAACACACTCCAGAATTTGTTACCCTGTGTGTAAAACACTCCAGCCTGAATTTCCCTGTGTCAAACACAGTCCAGCCTGTTTTAGTCTGTGTCGAACACACTCCAGCCTTTGTTACCCTTTGTCTAACACACTCCAGCCTGTGTTACACTGTGTCTAACACACTCCAGCCTGTGTTACCCTGTGTCTAACACACTCCAGCCTGTGTTACCCTGTGTCTAACACACTCCAGCCTATGTTACCCTGCGTCTAACACACTCCAGCCTGTGTTACCCTGTGTCTAACACACTCCAGCCTGTGCTACCCTGTGTCTAACACACTCCAGCCTGTGTAACCTTGTGTATAACACACTCAAGCCTGTGTTACGCTTTGTCTAACGATCTCCAGGCCTGTGTTACCATGTGTCTAAAATGCTCCAGCCTCTGTTACCCTTTGCATAACACACTCCAGCCTGTCTTACCCTGTATCTAAACACACTCCATCCCGTGTTTGTCTTTGTCTAACACACTCCAGCCTGTGCTACACTTTGTCTAACAAACGCCAGCCTGTGATAGTCTGTATCTAACACACTGCAGCCTGTTAGTCTGTGTCTAACACACTCCAGCCTGTGTTACCCTCTGTCTACCACACTCCAGCCTGTGTTAGTCTGTGTCTAACACACTCAAGCCTGTGTTACCCTTTGTCTATCACTCTCCAGGCCTGTGTTACCCTGTGTATAATACGCTCCAGCCTGTGTTACCCGTTGTCTAACACACTCCAATCTGTCTTACCCTATGTCTAACACTATGCAGCTGTGTTTGCCTGTGTCTAACACACTCGAGCCTGTGTTACCCTGAGTCTAACACACTCCAGCCGGTGTTAGTCTGTGTCTAACACACTCCAGCCTTTGTTATCCTGTGTCTAAAACACTCCAGCCTGTGTTACCCTTTGTCTAACACACTCCAGCGTTTGTTACCCTTTATCTAACATACTCCAGTCTGTATTACTCTGTGTCTAACGCATTCCAGCCTGGATTGCCCTGTGTCTAAAACACCCCAGCCTGTGTTTGTCTTGATCAGCACACTTCAACCTGTTTTACACTTTGCCTAACACATTCCAGCCTTTGTTAGTCTGTATCTAACGCACTCCAGCCTATGTTACTCTGAGTCTAACACACTCCAGCCTGTGTTACCCTGTATCTAACACACTCCAGCCTGTCTTTACATGTGTCTAACACACTCCAGCCTGTGTTACCCTGTGTCTAACACACCCCAGTCTGTGTTAGTCTGTGTCTAACACTCTTCAGCCTGTGTTACCCTGTGTCTAACACACTCCAGCCTGTGTTAGTCTGTCTTTAACACACTCCAGCCTGTTTTACCCTTTGTCTAACACACTCCAGCCTGTGTTACCCTGTGTCTAACACACTCCAGCCTGTGTTAGTCTGTGTTTAACACACTCCAGCCTGTGTTACCCTTTGTCTAACACACTCCAGCCTGTGTTACCCTTTATCTATGACACTCCGGCATGTGTTACCACTGTGTCTGAAACATTCCAGCCTGTGTTACCTTGTGTCTAACACACTCCAGCCTGTTTTATCCTGTATCTAACACACTCCAGCCTGTGTTAGTCTGTATCTAACACACTCCAGCCTGTGTTACCCTGTGTCTAACACTCCCCAGTCTGTGTTCGTCTGTGTCTAACACTCTCCAGCCTGTGTTACACTGTGTCTAACAAACTCCAGCCTTTGTTACCCTTTGTCTAACACACTCCAGCCTGTGTTAGTCTCTGTCTAACATGTTCCAGCCTGTGTTACCCTGTGTCTAACATACTCCAGCCTGTGTTAGTCTGTGTTTAACACTCTCCAGCCTGTGTTACCCTTTGTCTAACACACTCCAGCCTGTGTTAGCCTTTATCTAAGACACTCCAGCGTGGGTTACCCTGTGTCTAACACATTCCAGCCTGTGTTACCTTGTGTCTAACACACTCCAGCCTGTGTTACCCTGTATCTAACATACTCCAGCCTGTGTTAGTTGGTGTCTAACACATTCCATCCTATGTTACCTTGTGTCAACCACACTCCAGCCTTTGTTACTCTGTGTCTAACACACTCCAACCTTGGCTACCCTATGTCTAACACACGCCAGGCCGTGTTACCCTTTGTCTAACACACTCCAGCCTGTGTTACACTGTGTCTAACACACTCCAGAATTAGTTACCCTGTGTTTAAAACACTCCAGCCTGAATTTCCCTGTGTCAAACACAGTCCAGCCTGTGTTAGTCTGTGTCTAACACACTCCAGCCTTTGTTATCCTGTGTCTAAAACACTCCAGCCTGTGTTACCCTTTGTCTAACACACTCCAGCGTTTGTTACCCTTTATCTAACATACTCCAGTCTGTATTACTCTGTGTCTAACGCATTCCAGCCTGGATTGCCCTGTGTCTAAAACACCCCAGCCTGTGTTTGTCTTGATCAGCACACTTCAACCTGTGTTACACTTTGCCTAACACATTCCAGCCTTTGTTAGTCTGTATCTAACACGCTCCAGCCTGTGTTACTCTGAGTCCAACACACTCCAGCCTGTGTTACCCTGTATCTAACACACTCCAGCCTGAATTTACCTGTGTCTAACACACTCCAGCCTGTGTTACCCTGTGTCTAACACACCCCAGTCTGTGTTAGTCTGTGTCTAACACTCTTCAGCCTGTGTTACCCTGTGTCTAACACACTCCAGCCTGTGTTAGACTGTGTTTAACACACTCCAGCCTGTTTTACCCTTTGTCGAACACACTCCAGCCTGTGTTACCCAGTGTCTAACACACTCCAGCCTGTGTTAGTCTGTGTTTAACACACTCCAGCCTGTGTTACCCTTTGTCTAACACACTCCAGCCTGTGTTACCCT